>NW_004949105.1:1064636-1073479 GCF_000317375.1 Microtus ochrogaster | reverse complement strand
AGAGAGAGAGAGAGAGCAGCAACTTTTTTTAAAATGCAATTCAAGGGAGAGCCTGAGGAATGGGGAAGAAACAGTAATTGAGAAAACTAAGAAAGCGCGAACTTACTACAACTGTTTAGTTAAACTGGAATATTGTCAAACTGCCTTCTAAACATCCATGTTTATGCCCATATGCAGGTGCTACTCTCAGCCCTAACTAGAGAAGCTTCTCTTTGCTGTCAAAAGCGGTGAGCGCAGAGGCTCACGACTGCTGGGGGTGTGAGAATTAGTGATGGAGGAATGCTCAGAACCAAACAAGATATTTAAGCCACCACTTCTTAGACTTAGGGAACATCGTTAAAGATAGGTAGAGAGAACTTATGAACAGGAAGATGGGGAAAAGGTTGTTAAATGCCGTCTCCTGAGCATGACTGTCATTGCATCAACGAACTCAGGGCAGCCAACATGACCAACGCTGACTGCACAGGATGGTCCTAGCAACCATCAACCACGGAGGTGAGAAAGACCTCACATCTCCCTAATGAAATAGTCTAGGGCAAGGTGAAACATTGCCTCACTTAGGCACCCCCTGGTGAGCTCACAAACTTCTGGTGGATGGTTCCATTCCCCATTCACACAGACAGCTTCAACTAGGCTCAGTGGGTCATGAACCAAAGCGGATATATGAGTTTGGGAAGGGAATGAGAAGGGAAAGGGAACTTAACTGGGAGGAAATGTCAGAATAAACAGAATGTGTTTTATATATGAATAACAACATGAAATAGCAAATTTAGTTAATTATATAACCCAAACAATCATAAAATCTTACAAGGAGGGAACATTTTACAAACGTTAAAAGATCATTGGCTATTGGAACTAAAGCACCGGATGTTTTAGATACGTGTGTTTTTCCCTGGAGGAAATGTGTATTGTTTAAAGCCAGGTTCAAGACGAATGGAATCACTTAGTAGCTGGCAAGTGGTAAACAGTTTATATGGACGTGGTACACCCTGCTGCACAGGAGCAATCTTGCTCACTTACCTTCTCGAGAGCGCTATCCAAACTTAGGAATGTTCTTCGGCTACACATTATCTGAGGGTCTTATTTTACGTGTTTGAGCTTAAATAGAATGCTAAATCGTAGTGGCATACATTGAAATGGCTTAGAATAAAGTCTTGTTTTTTAAATTAAATCCCACAATCAACTAAGGGGTTGCTTCTTCAACAGGAAGATGGTGGTGTCAGCTCACTGCACCTTTCCACATGAGCCCTGTTAGCCTCCTTTCTGTCCTCTTAGAAACCCCATTTGCAAACACAACCACTTGAAAGTTAGAGCATTAGGATGTGCATTTTAGACAACCAAATGTTCTGTTGAGAGCATGCCTTTTAAGATGAAGTATCTGAGAGCCACCATCCTGCCCACTTGAGCGAATCAATTGATTTGGCATCACCAGTCAGGGTGGGATGACATTAGAAAGCCCTTGATAAAGTCAAAACAACTGGGTAGCACACTCTCCATGAGTTTTCTCTCTCAGCTCATTTGTGAGGTGAGATTTACAGTTGTAGCATCATATATAACTGGGATTTCTTGAACCACTAAAACTCTCCAGTGTCCTTAGGAACAGAAAGAAGGCTGCCAGAATTGAAATAGTACATAGTGGAGGAGGATAAGTGTGATGAGGTCGCTCTCTCCGGGGAAATGACTCTGGGAAGAGAGTACTGAGAGACACTCTCTTCAGCCCAGAGATCTGTCAGCTGAGAGTACGTCCATCCACCGGGGGAAAATTCCTCTTAGAAGCTGAAAGCAACCGGAGCAGCACAGCAGAAGGCCTGCGCCATGCACACTTTTATTGTGCCCTACTTCCTGCAGCTCTGCTAAAAAGTGAGAAAAAGAATTCAAAGCCCCTTGAAAGATTAGTCTATAGATTTTACATATGTATAAAAATACTGTTGAATTCATATTTGTCTGTATATAATTGTGATGCCATGGTTGTGCATTCTGTGGCTTTCAGAAAATTGATAATTAGGCAAATTAGAAGTTGAAAATGACAGAACATGTTGCCAGTGTGTTGTGGGAGGTCCTTCCGCTCCTCCAGCCTATAGCCACTGAGATACCAGCCCATTGGGGCGTGGTCTCTCTCCCTTTAAAAAAGCGGCCACTTCCTTCTCCGCTCTCTTCACTTCCTGCTCCGCCAGCGACTAGACTCCCTTCCTGGTTGCGCAGAGGGCTGACGGTGATCTGTAAGTTTTTTCCCCTTTAAATAAATACTACCCTATTAATCATAATTCCAAACTGCTGTGGCATTGTTTGTGACTTACGCCTTCAATTGGCGCCCAATGTGGTATTTCAAGCCATATAGATTCCAACTGACTAGGAACACCTCACAATCCAGTCTTCTTGGCTTCCTAAACACAACCACCTTCCTGGCATTTTCTGTCTCCTTGCTCTTTGTGGCCCTGGGATGACTTGCTGGATTTTATAATATAAAACTCAGGCCTCTGAATGTCAAGTCACTGGTAATCAATGTGCAATATGTGTTATATAGGACACTGTTGTAACTGCCAAGCCACACATGGCCTTCACGTTAGCAGTCAATGGATTAGAACAATAGCGATCAAAGTCAAATGACTAAGGTAATGGGAAAGTATGTCATTTTCTCAGTATTTCTAGAGACCCAATAGAGGCTGGTTGGTGTTTTAATCATGCATGCAGCTCAGGCTACAACATGGAGCAAAGGATCTAAACGTTACATTCAAAACAATGCATTCCAGGCATACCTTATGTGTTCGTGACCAGTGCACAACTGTCAATTCCCACTAAAAGTGTTTTGTACAGTGGCTGTGTAGAAGCCATTAGCCTGGTTACTTGACACTTCGAACAATGTCATAAAGCTTTTCAACAAGCAGACTTTTATTCTCCATGACTATTTTTCTCTGGCTTTCATGCAGGATGAGACTTGGAATGGCTGAGATCCTAGAATGTCTATAGCAGAAGGAACTGTCTGAGTCATGTCGTGTGGTAGGCTTTGAGGAATCCCAGCTGTGTCTGAACTGAGGTCTGCTGACGTCATTGAGGAATTATTTAGATGACTGAAATGTCCTTAGGGGGAAAGGACTTTTTAAAAGACCCAAAATAAAATTCATGAGAGCCAGAGAATATGGATGACCATGCACTTCCCAGATTCCCTGCATCTCTGTTGCACCATTTATGGTGGCTATTGTGTCAAAGCTAATTTTGTCTAAGAGCATAATCACATACTAATAATTAAAACATTTCTTATATCCTAAACATTTTTCTGCAATGTTCTTAAAATATTTCCTTTAGTTTGAGACTGTATATCACAAAAGCTAAGACTAGAGTCTTGGGTTTTCATATAATGGCATTCAGGTTAAAAGGAAGTTCGGTTTCATTTTCAACACTGGGTAAATAAGAAATCTTTGATGCAGACTGAAAAGAGACAGAAATAGACTGATGGACTCAGTGGATATGTAGATTAGACAAAACTAACAGACACAACTCATGCCTTGTTAAGCAGATACACAAGCGCCTCACTATTAAATAATTACTTTCTCTTTTCTTGTCCTCGCGTAAGGATCACAATATAAAGTATAGTACAGCTTTAAGAGTTCCACAGTCTTTTAAAAAAATCGAGCAATTGACAAGCCCAAGTTCTCTTTAAAACTCCAAAGACTCTCAACTGTGAGTTCCTGCAAAGGTTTAAAAATATATATGTATACTTTCTTATTCTAAGGAGGAAGAACCAGGGCACAGCTATAATCAAAGCAACAACAAATCCAACAGTGTAAATAGTTTAGGGTCTGACATCTTGGACTCATTCATGTTCTTCTGACTTGGTTAGACCTAGTTGCTTTACTCCTCAGCTCCACCATCCACAGCACAAACAGGTTATCTTGCAGGCTTATGCTGGTTCTACTCCAAATTGCTGCCACCCTTGTAGTCCACCCATGGACCTGGTATCTCCAGCACCCTGGGGTCTCTACTGGAACTTAGGCGATACCTCCACCAGTAGCCTCTCTTGGCTTCCCATTGTGCCAAGCCTCAGCTGCTCTCCACGATCCCTTCCACTTATGGCTTTCACACTGCCCAAGTGGCACCTTACATTATTTGCCAAGTTCTACTGCCAGTTTGCTGTGTGCCCTTGGGAATCTCTGGACCATATTGCCTGTGACCTTACTCTGAGGAAATACTCCACGGAAGATTTAGCCTCTATGATGTTGGCCTCTGCTTAGTCCCAGCTGATTATTCAGCTCAAGCTGATCAGTCTCAGCTGTCCAGTTAAAATACACATTTTACTTCAGTGATACTGGCCTTTTGTTAGACACAACTGAGTCTTTAGACACAGCTGACAGGAACCACAGAATGTTAAGTGAAAATATTATAGGAACGGCCCTAAATACAGTCTTTGAGGGACTCTCACACTTCCCTCTGACACTTTACAAGTCAGGCCTCCTTTATCTGCATGGCTTTCAGCCTTCTTGCCTTCCATTAAATGGAAGCATTTAAATAGCCATTAAATGTTCTGTACTAATGGTTTCTCCAGCCTCATATTCCAAAATCCACCCTCAAAACATCCCAAGGCACAAAAACCATTTAGCCAGGTTCATCACAGCAACACCTACTCTCTGATATCAATTATTGTTTGTGTTTGCTTTTAGTTACTCTGAGAACTACCATGACCCAAACAACTTGGCGAGGAAAGCATTTATTTGACTTCAGGTCACACTCCACCATAGAGGGGAGCCAAGGCAGGAACTGAGGCAGACACTGTAGAAGAATCCCTTGTACCTATCTGGTTGTCTTGTGAAAATTAAATTTTCATAAGAATTGTACTGAATCCGAAGATCACTACAGGTAGTCTACAAATATGGACAGCATCTACTCTAATCTTTATAAATGACCTATCTGTCCATCTGTCCCTGCCTTTTCATTCATTTCAGTAAGCTTTCTGTGTTCAGAGTATTTGTCGTTCACATCTTTGGTTAAATATATTCTTCAATAATTCATTTTATTCTCTATACTATTGTACAATAGAAGTGTTTGCTTATGTTCCTTTTCGGAATTTAAAGATATTTATTTAGTGTATAAAAAAACACTGATTTTTTTATGTATTGATTTTACAACTTGGTTGGGTTTGTTCAGCAGTTCTAACACACTATTTTAGATAGCATATTGAGAATTCTCTCAATGTAGGGTCCTAACCTTTCTCAATATTTTTAAAAAATGTTTTATTGCCTAATATTTCAGTTGGGGGCATCCTGTACAGTGTTGGAAAATGGTGAAAAGAGGTCATGGTTGTGTGGATTCTGATTCTGGAGAAAATGCTGAGGACTGGTTTGTACTGTGCCACCTGCCCAAAGCAGTCCCTCCTCACTTCTGACGTCACTGTTAACCTTGTTTCTAGGCTCATATTTATCAGACCATCTTAAGGTGTTTCAGCTCTTTTGTGACACTTCACCTGGACATTCTGAACACTGTTTCTTCCTGTAGTGTTTCTATGCACAGGAATTATCAGTGTGTCCTTTACCAGCCAAAGGTATGTTTGTTGAAAGTGATTTCTAAGTCATTGTTCCTTTGCTTAATACATCTCCAAATTTCTAAAACTGATTCTAGACATATCCTCTAGCAAATATGTAGCTTTAAAATATTATTTTCCCATCTTTGATTTTATTCTCATTAATTTATTTTTAAATATGTGTGTTCATGTATGTCTGATTGTGAGTTGGTACATATGCATGTGGTTTTTGTAGAGGCCAGAGCTGGAATTGCAATGGGCTCTGTTAACTGAATTTATGTCCTCTAGCAGAGCAATATGTGGTCTTAACCACTGAGACATCTTTCCAGCCCCTTGATTTTTTAATTTCAGCAATATCCTTTGATATTGAACACATTTATTTTTTCCTGAAGTCCAATTTAACAAAGTGCTTTGGGAATTACGTTGAAAAAGAATAATTTTCAGATTTAAGTTCATGAAATTTTCAATGTATGATTCTAAATGTGTTTTATGTTTTTTATTAAGTAGGGTTATGATTCATCTCCAATTATTTATAAAAAGCTGTGGACAGTTCACCAGAACTGCACACTTTGACCCTGACAGTCATAGGGCCGTTTGGGACACAACTCCTGCCACACTGGCTGAAAGCAGCCGCTCATCCTCCAACTGGCTTGTCACCACCACTCCTCTGGTTTTCACGCAGTTCTATTTATGGGCCTACAGCTTTGTGCTCCTCATCACTCTGCTCGACTTTATGTTCACAGCATACTTTTGTAACATTTTCACTTAAAATTCGTGAAACCGGAAAAGGTCACTCTGTTACCCTATTACCATTGTTCCTATTTTTATAGTTGGTTTTTCCACCCTAAAGCATTGTTATACAATAGGACATGGCCTGGATGAGTGGCACCAGTTTCTCTAGTCCTTTGGGTGTCACTTGCCCCCAATTTGGATAATTTGGGCACCGGAAGCAATTCTGACTATAATCAGGGGTAACTTCCTGTGCACCTCTCTTCTCAGTGCACTGACCTGTGAACTCCATTGTCCTTGGCCTCCCTGGCCTCTCAGATCTGCTCCACATTTCAGAGTCAGCCATGGTTGCATGGTTGTCTGAGAAGCAAGGGTTTCATGAGGGTCCCATCACCATTCTGACTTCTAGATGACCACTAACTACCATGTGTGGTTAGCTGTTCAGTGTGTGGGCAATGATATAGAGAATATTTCGTCTTCCTTTATTGTCTATAAATCTGAACAGCATGGCTTTGCCTGGTCCCTAAAACTGCTTTTTACTGAAACCAAGTACCATATCTGAAGCAGGTAAACTCAAGCATTCTTCATTTCTCTTACACTTATCAGGCTATGTGAGAGTCAGTGCTCTCTGTCCAGTTATCCCAACAATTTAGAACAATAATAGCTGTCCTTCCAAAACACAGAGTAGTTTGCAAATGACATGAAGGATGTTGGAAGACAGCTATTGAATGGCAACAAGTTATATACCAAAGGTCAGCCTAAAGATGGCTCTGGAGAGACTGTGATGATGGCCTGCGTGAGCAGATCTATGACCTCTCTCTGCTACTACCTGTTCACAGCAACCAAAATCCTCTCAAATAATGTGCAACAGAAAAGGCCCCATATTTCAGCTTAATGGCAGAGTAATGTAGTTTTAATAGCTGGCTGTCATTTAAGTTAGCTCTGCATGGCACCTGGAATAACCCTTAGGAATTTAAAGAAAATTTGTCTGCAAACATCATGTGAGATTCGCAATAACAATGAGCTTACTGCTTCCATATAAAATAGCAGCCAAGGGAGGAGATGCAAAGAAAAGGATCACGGTCTCTTACAGAGATTAGAACTGTTTCCTGATGGCTGGTTCCCTCTAAAACTCCAGGAAAGCGTGATGGCTCAATAAGAGGGGGTATTTCTTGGTGAGCCTAACAGGGTTCAGTTCCTGGGAAAAACACGGCAGAAGCAGGGAAAATACTCCCATAATTTGTCCTCTCTGCAGGGCCTTTCGTTATGAGTGCTCTATTAGAATAATTAATGATAAAATTTAATAAAGTGAAGCTCCATCCCCTGAGAATTGCTAGTCCTTACAGAGAGGAAGTAAAAGGTTTTATCTCAGTGACTTTCCTAGGCCACTAATGGTGTGGGGTTCTCTGTCAGGTGTGTCCTAAGACACTAAAGTACCTGAAGTTTCACTCGCTCTACAGAGATATGCAAACTATGGGGGAATATTATATACATATAAATATGTATGTATATGTGTATATATATACACACACAAATATGGGTGTTTATTTTTGTAGATAAGCAGATAGATAGATAGATAGATAGATAGATAGATAGATAGATAGAGATAGATCATACACTTTCAAGCAATTCTCACTTAATTTTTCATTTTCCTTAAAAATATCAACAGCATTACATTTATTTCTAGGTAGATTAAGTTACAAATTTAAAAATAAAGTGAACCTTTAATGCGAGTAGAAGTCGAGGAGAGTGCTAATCTCAGTATCAGAAGCTGAGGAAGGAGGAGCACAGATAAAGGGGCAGCTATGGGTACAAGAGGACAGCTGTCACAACAGAAAGAGGGAGCGAAACAGAGATGGGAAGGATGAAGAAAGGACGTGAAAGAATCTAACAGTTTACACTGTCTGTAGATGAATGGTTCCTATGAATCATGACTTCCTAAAATCCAAATCATGAAGATAATTGGTTATATTTTAGATGTACTTGCAATTACTGTTCTGAATAACAGGTGGATATTTGACATGGCTATCGGTACTGTACTTTGAACTCATAGAATTTGTTTTATTCTCATATTAAAATATATATAAATTTCATTTTAAATTGCCAGAATATTAAATAAAACATTTGCTGCAAAATGCACTATGAGCAATATCTAATCCTGGCCTTGGGAGCTATATAGAAATCTACTCAAATAAAGTTTACTGCTTCGTGTGTGTGTGTGTGGGGGGGGTGTTGTGTAGATATCATCTCCATTTGATGATATCTGGAGAGGAGTCTTTAGTATAGAGAAAAAGACAAGAGCAGAGAGTCATGATTGAGATTAGTGTTATTACAAATGAGACCCTTATAGTTACCTGACCCTCCCACATTGTACGACTCGGGGCCCACCAGCCAAGCAGGAAGCAGGTTTTGAGCATCAACTCTGCTAACATCTGGTCTATGTACTTCTTATCCTTTGGAACTGGGATAAGTAAGCATCCATTGTTTCTATAACACACAATCCATGGTATTGTGCTATTTCTCCCATACTGTCCTACTGAAAAGAGAGAGAGGGAAAAGGACAGGAAGCAAGAGAGGGAGGAAGGGAGAAAGAAAGAAAGAA
>NW_004949105.1:1060989-1064536 GCF_000317375.1 Microtus ochrogaster | reverse complement strand
AGAAAGAAAGAAAGAAAGAAAGAAAGAAAGAAAGAAAGAAAGAAAGAAAGAAAATGAAATTGAGTGGGTAAGGAGATTGGGAGAAACTGGGGAAAGAGAGTAATATATGATGAAAATATATGAAAAAAATTCAAACAAAAAATTTTATTTAGAGCTGAAAAGACCATCCCCCCACCCCAAACACATGCTGTGTGGATAATCTAGAGACTTGAAAGTTACTCAGGAGAACCGGATCTCTTTCTTTTGTTGTGAAAAGGCTGAACTATAAAAAGCTGATAAACAGCATGAAAACGTCAGAGCATGGCACAATTGGGTGGAAGCTTCTTCTTGGATATGGGAAGGACGAGGATAGAGTTACCTCTCATTGCAGCACTTCAGTGGACAAATGGAAAGATAATGCAATGAAGAATAAGAAAAGGAAAATGTTATTTGTTAAGTGTTCCATTAGAGAATTATCACTTTCAGAGTCTGATACATCAGAATAATTTTGACAATTCGTCTAATAGCAAAATGGCAGGATATCATTAAAGCAGATATGGTACAAAAATTAGAGTTTTTTTTTCAGCCTCTGACTTAGATCAAGTGTTTAACAGTATTTTGGTGTTGCTAATACTGTAAAGTGATCACGGCAACTCTTATAAAGGAAAACATTTAAGTGGGGGTGGCTTATAGTTTAAAGGTTTAGTCCATTATCATCATGGCAGGCATCAAGGCAGCATGCAGGCAGACATGCATGTTGCTATTGAAGAAGCTGAGAGCTCATTTTTATTTTGAGGCAGGGTTTCTCTATAGCTTTGGAGTCTGTTCTGGAGCTGGCTTCTGTAGACCGGGCTGGCCTCGAACTCACAGAGATCTGCCTGCCTCTGCCTCCCGAGTGCTGGGATTAAAGGTGTGCATTACCGCCGCCCAGCAAAACTGAGAGTTCTTATATCTTGACCCAAAGGCAACAGGAAATGATCTGTGTCACTAGGTGTGGCTTGAGCATATATGACACCTCAAAGTCTACCTCCACAGTGACACACTTCCTCCAACAAGGCCCCACCTACTCCAGCAGAGTCATACCTCGTAATAGTGCCACTCACTATAAGCTTGCAGGGGCCAATTACATTCAAACTACCAGAAGCAGTAGCTAAATTTTTTCAAGTAACTACAACCACAGATAGTATACATGGAAAAAAATAGAACTTAGCTTCCAAAATACACAAGAAAATTATACAAAAAAAATCAACGTGGAAGCCTATGCCTCAGTAGCCTCCCTCTTGTCTACTATAAAAGAGTCCTGTTCATCATCACAGTTGACTTTCCATATTTATAAACATGATACAAAGTTTGGATGTTTCAAAAAATTCCCATTTATATCTAGTATCAAGTAGGTACATTTGAAAATTTTTTTTTTTTGAAAATTTTTATAAAAGGATTTTAGTGCTATGTTTTCACAAATACTCCTTGATTATCAGTGTTTTCTTAATTACTAATTTCTCATTGAGAGCAATTGAAGAATAAAATTTTAAAATATTTGCATGTAAATTTAATTTATTTTCCTATCACTGGGGTTTTCATTCCTTTTTTTTCTTTTTGGAGTCATGTCCACAATTATGTTGGAAAATTGGGAGCACATTTTTGACACTAATAAGTTAGAAAGGAATTTAAGAAAAAACATACCATCTATTTTAATAAATCCAAAAAGTTAAGAAAAATTGTTAGTGTTATCAAAGAAAATAATTATCATATGCATACAAAAACTTGTCAGAAAATGTTGCAAAGTTGAACTTTCAAAGTCCATCTACTTGAGGTATGTAAATAAACTGTGGGACTTTCACGAATAACCTGAGAAGGAAAACTGACATACAAGACACATGGACGGAGCACACACTGACACAAGTGAAGGAAGCCAGGCATCAAATCCAAACGCTAATAGCCCACGTGCACTATTAATATCCCCAAAATGCTGACTTTGAGGAAGTGAGCCGTAGCCTGACTTTTAGAGAGTGAGACAGGATTCTGAGGTGTCAGTGCGCCTACGACCAATCCAACAATTACTGTGAAAATTTCATTTTATTTTTAAATTTTTGGAGGTAGAGTTTTTCTTTTGTTAAACATTCATAATTTTATTAATCGTTCACGAATGTGCTCATTAATAATTAACAAACTGTTTTACTATCTAGAACTATAAGGAAAGAAATCTGAGGACACATTGTTCTCATGAATAATACATTCCATGAGATGTGCCTTGTATGCAATAAAAGAGATTTGGAGTCACCAGTCCAAGAACACACGGAAGAGAAGAAAACACAATTGACCCCTGTGAGGTTTATAAACCCGATGTGAGACTCTAAAGATCTGTACCCCCTCAAGAGAAAGGATGCTTAGAAGGCAATGATAGCAACCAGTGTGGAGACCCAGTAGGACAGATTCCCTTAGTGCCACTGCATCCCAGACAATGAGTCAGCACCCTGAGTGAATATAAACCTTGCAGCCAGGGTGTTTTTTGTTTTGGTTTGTTTTGTTTTTTGAGACGGGGTTTCTCGGTAGCTTTAGAACCTGTTCTGGAGCTAACTCTTGTAGACCAGGCTGGCCTCGAACTCACAGAGATCCGCCTGCCTCTGCCTCCCGAGTGCTGGGATTAAAGACGTGAGGCACCACTGCCCGGCAACAGCAGCCATGGTACTTCTTAGGTAAAAATACTCATTAAAAGTTCCCTCCCCCATCTCCTCCCCATGTTAGCATATTCTACAGTCAAGGTACATGTGTCTGTACCAGACAATGAACGTCAGTGGCACACTCTTAACGGCTGCAAATCTGGGCTTCATTTACCAACATTTTCAAAAACGTTCTGGTTGCTTCAGTATCTAACACAGATTACTCTGCTATGGCTGCTCATTCCATCTTCTTGGTTTCCTTGGGCATTTTATATATTCATTTTTGGTGGTGACGCTCAGGATCAAATACACTGTCCTCCGCATGACAAGCGGGAACCCACCTGAGGAGCTACATCCCCAGCAGAGTGATGATTTTTTTATTTGATTCAGAATCTCCCTGTGTTGCCCACATTGACACTGAATCCACTGTGTCATCCCAGACAGGATTTGAACCTGAGATAATCTTCCAGCGTCAGCCTCCCATGAGCTAAGACTGAAGATTCCTGCCACCAGTCTCCCCTGGCCTACTTCACACTTGTAAACAGCTGTTTAATACAAGATATCCTTGACTGAAAGTGTGCACAGGACACTTAGGGAATAGGTGAAAAAAAATACTTGACTGGTTAAGAAAAAAATAAATGTATTTTTATTCCAGAGGTTATAATTCCTGGCTTTGGAACTCACAATAAAAATGGCATTTGACTCAAAAAATAAATACCAATATATAATTTAAAAAAGAAGAAGAAGAAGACATTGACTTCCCATCAGATCAATGGATGATTTGAAGGTATTTTGTGTCTGTAACCGGGCAGCTATGGACTCATGCCTTGTTCTGATGGGTCCACAGTTGTATTATGGACTCATACCTTGTTCTGATGGGTCCACAGTTGTTGTATTATGGACTCATG
>NW_004949105.1:1058212-1060889 GCF_000317375.1 Microtus ochrogaster | reverse complement strand
TTGTTGTATTATGGACTCATGCCTTGTTCTGATGGGTCCACAGTTGTTGTATTATGGACTCATGCCTTGTTCTGATGGGTCCACAGTTGTTGTATCGCTGTAAATGTGCGGTGCACACAGATGCCCAAGGTCTGACACTGGTGCGGGCTGTTTCCAAACTTCCTTTGCTTTAATTAACACCTTCCGTGCCTGAATTATAGCTTTTCTAATTTAAAATTGTGTCCTGCTTTAAGGTCACCATCTGGGAGCACTATTGCAGCACTTCACACATCAGCAATTACTGTGATTTTCACATTATCTACCGTGTGACTGAGCTCTGGCACGGGGCTGGTGAGCTTCATTGACACATGAGCTAGACCTTCACCTACATGGCAGAGAACGCCACATTTCATTTCCTTATTCACATTTGAAAAACTGAGCAAGATAGTTGTTGCGTTCATGTTTCTACATCTAAAGGAAAAATATCTCCTGAGTCTGAGGGGGCATGGATTAGGTACATGCAGGGCTGGGTGTTCATTTCTCTACTCATGTGTGCCTGTGTAGAGTGCACATTGCGTGTGCACATATGTCAAGGCCAGAGGTCAACCTTGGGGGCATTTCTCAGATGTTCTTCATCTCGTTTTGGACATGGGGGTCTCTAGCTTGAAACCCATGGATTTGGTTAGGGTGAATGGCCAGAGAGCCTCAGGGCTATGCTCACATCTGTCTCCCCAGCACTGAGATGACACGATACACGTGTGAACAACCAAGCCTGACTGTCCCACGTGGGTGCTGGGAATTAAGACTGGATCCTTCTCACAAGCTAAGCACCTCACTAGCTGAGCCATCTTACTTCTCCTTCACAGCTGTGCAAACTACAGCTCAGAGAATGACTCAGTTACTCACAACCCATGGCTGCAGGTGGTAACCAGACCTGGCATCCAACAGTGGCCCTGAATCCAGTGCCTATGTTCCTGTTCCACACAAGATACTCATTCTCCCTACTCTATTTTAAGCGACACAGTTTTCTGTATCATTGTTGTTGTTTTGTTGTTGTTGAAATTACAGGTCATAACTTCCCTCGGGAAATGTTCACAGACGTGATCTGGATATAACTGAGCCATGATGTTTCAAGGTGCAAGGAGCACACTATGCTTTAAGTGGGATTTATCTGACAGAGTTTTGCTCCTCTTGGCCTGGGCTTGGCTGCCTCTGATCAGGACGTCCCTTCCTTCTGACATCGACACAATGTCATCCATGGTCTGCTTGGGTCTGAGTACCCATTCTTTGTCATCTCTCGACTCTTTGCTCCCTTTAAAAGCCCCTAGCTGTAGTTCCCATGCTCCCGTGTTCCGTGACTGTCCTCTGGTCCTTTCTACCTTTGTTTCATCTTTTCTTATTATGGCACCTGTCCTTAAATGACAGGTACAACTTCATTTACGGTGACATGATTGAAGAGTGTCTCTCAGGCAAAGTTCGTTGAGAATGTCAGAGGCGGGCAGGGCAAGGATCACTTGATAGGTGATAAATAAGGACAAATAACGAAGCTTCAAGAAGATGAGACGAAGATGAAAATACCCTGGAGCAGAATCTAAGCTGCAGGGACTGATTTTTTAATATTTATTAAGCATAAGGAGAAGATGAAGTTTTATAAAATATGGAAAATATATGTTCAACGAACAGCTGTTGTTACAGATGGAGAATAAATAAGAAATTATTTCCACTACTACATGTTGAGTAATATTGCCTAAAGATATCTATACAGATATAAAATGATCATATTAATATGCTTTAAACATAGCTACACTGCAACCTACTGATTCTGAGAAATTTTTCATAATACCACTGAAAACTTCTCAATATAAATAATACCATGTATAAGCAGTGATAATATTTCACATAAAATGTGAATTCAGATGTTATAAATCAGGTAGGCTACTGAATGAAAAAATAAATAAATTTTTATTTATGCGTATGTATGTATCTGTGTGTATGTATGTATGCTGCATGTGTGAGTGCTTCTGGAGGCCAGAGGAGGGTTCAGGATTTCCAAGGCTGGGATTACATGCAGTCGGGAGCTGCCTGAGCTGAACAGAACTCACATCATTTGTAAGAGCAATAAACACTCTTAACTGCTCGGTCCTCTTGCCAGCTCCAATAGTTGGATATTTAAAGTCTGGTAAGTACTCATTTCTTTTCATGGCTTCACAGTAACCACTGTAGAGATTACAATGACATTCTATAGATTATTAGATATAGCACCAAGAAACACTAACAACTAAAGATAAAAGGCAGCGAGTTCTCACCCTGAACAGTTGATCTTCGAAAGGCTTATCAAGGAAGTATATTTTTGAAATGAAACAGGAAGAAATCTCTGCAATTTATTGTCATTCCAAGTCTATAGTGACAATGTATTAAGTAAAGTTTGTAACTCTATAGTGCAAATAACCAAATATATATAAAAGGATATGAATACACATTTCTTCAAACAGACGTTTAAATTTTTAAAGACTCACTTGTAATTTTCATCAAGGAAAAGAAAAATCTATGAACTTGCACTACATAAGCACGGTGTCTACAATTTTATTTGTTTATTTATTTATTTATTTATTTATTTATTTATTTATTTATTTATTTATGTTTGGTTTTTCGAGACAAGGATTCTCTGTGGCTTTGGAGCCTCTCCTGGAACTAGCTC
>NW_004949105.1:1057684-1058112 GCF_000317375.1 Microtus ochrogaster | reverse complement strand
GCCACCATCGCCTGGCTGGTGTCTACAATTTAAACAGCAGCCAATACCAAGTATTGGTGAAGACCTACCATGTACAGTCTTCAGAAGCCCTCACAGGGTTCCTAGGACACTAAAGCTTGTGAAGTCACAGTATTCTAGTATCTCACTAAGTGGTTGAATATAGAGTTATGCTATGACCCAGCAACTGCACTCCAAATCCCACATTCAAAATAAATAAAGGCCTGAATTTGCACAAAACCATGTAGATGAATGAATGTTCATTGTATTAATAGCGAAGGGGCACAAACTACAAAGTCCCCGTTGATTGATGAATAGATAATCAAAATTTGGTATAACTTCACAGCGGGATACTATTTAGAAGATTTGGAGTTAATCTCCGATGCAACTTACAATATGGCTGCACCTTGCAAGTAATAGACTGGGAGGGA
>NW_004949105.1:1051211-1057308 GCF_000317375.1 Microtus ochrogaster | reverse complement strand
GAACACAGAAAAGACTGAAATAAGGCTCAGAGCTCACACTGGGATGCGGAGCTGAAGGGCACAGCATTTCCTTTTCAGGGTAAAGTGTCACAAATTGACTGTGGATGTAGCTGTAATTTTTTTGGGCAGGGGGGGGCTTCCAACCAGATCCCAGATAAAGACCCAGAAACTTATTGTTAATGACGAATTCTCGACCTTAGCTTAAACTTGTCCCACTAGCTCGTTTAACTTAATTTAACCTGTTTCTATTCATCTACATTTTGCCTTGATCCTTTCCCAGATTCTTTCATTCTGTTTCCTACTTTCCTGCTTTCTCCACGTCTGTCTGTCTGGCCCCTAGTATCTCCTTGCCATCTCTTTGTCTTTCTTCCTGTTTCCTAAGCCTGAATTCCTCCTATTTACTCTCCCTGTCTTGAAGTCCTGCCTATACCCCCTCCCTCATTGGCCATTTAGTTTTTTATTAGAACAATCAGGTGTCCTGGGGAGGCAAGGTAAAACAGCAACACACCTTTACATGCTTAAACAAATGTAACACATCTTTGCAGAGTTAACAAATACACTGCAACACTGGGGTGTATTGGTACATGTCTATGATGAAGGTACAGTCAACCCCACAATAATTTCAACAGGTGAGTAGCATAGCGTGCGGCATCTATGCCCCAAAACTACAGTGTGAACTCAAAAATCTAGCCCCTTGATTTATATAATCAAAACAACAACAATACCCTGGTAATTTGAGATTTAATATGATAGGCATTATTCTAAGATAAGGCACTATTCTAAGACAAATCAATGTCTTAATCCAAAAAATTGCCTGGCAGAGAAGATTTTTGTTAAATACCACAATTTCTTTTGTTTTATTAATGATTTTACCTTTTTCCAAATTAAAATATAATTTCCCCCTTCCCTTTCTTCCTTCAAAATCTCTCATACATGCCCTTGATGTATCTCAAATTCATGGCCTCCTTGGAAACTTATATAAATACATAAACACAACATACACAGTTCTTAAAATATTACTCTCACATACATGACTTTAGGTCTGACACTTTTTACAGTGTCAGGCAGGATATTATATAGCCAACTGACAATGAATTCCTGAGTCTCCTGCCTCTACCACTCAATGGCTAGGATCATCGATGCTGGCCACTCTATTCACATAACTGCCATGATTTAGAGCGAGCACAGCACCACAGGAAGAAGGCAAGACTGATTTTAACCTGGTAGTTCTTCAGAACCATAACAAAAGGATAAAGTCTGCCTGCTTGAATTTTTTTCTTTAAGAAGTTTAGTTTCGATGAGTTCTGTTGTTTCGTTGTTATCTCTTTTTTTTTTCTTTCAGAATAATTACTTAATTATATTGTGGTTACTGAATTTTATGTTATGTTAGTCAAAATTTACTATTTAAATACTATTTAAATAAATAGGTTTTATGGAAGCCATATTGGATAGATACATATTAATAAGCACACCAACATAATATGACAATGACATTGTTTCTAGACAAACCACAGCGTCATATTTAAGGGAATCCTAGGTTTCCATGTTTGAAAGGAAGAAAGATGAGATAACTCAAGGAAAACTGAGTTGAAACCCAGAATTTTGTTGGAATAAAGCAATAATAAAATATGAGTTGAATAAAGATGGATTTATTTCACAAAATACACTGACTATATATCCCCTCTGAAGAAATTATTTGGGACTATGTTCTCTGAAAGTATCAAGAAACCAAACAGGGTAATTTATGGCACCTGAGTTCTGAGGTCAATGGCAGAAGGAATCTACACGTATCATGGAAAATGTCTTTGAGGTGGCAGAAATTTGATAGGCACAAAGGGTAACTGGCCAAACTAAATTTTGAATGGAATTCTCCAAGAGTTTAGGAGCATTGCATCTCTGAGGAAACTGAACTGCAAGAAATCAAAAGAATTTGAAAAAAATGTTAAAGAGTGATTCTTTTCAAAGAGATTTTGCAGGGAAGGTCACTTGAATGGATGGTGAGTACAATTCAAGCAAAGGTGTTGAGTTAATGAAACAAGGTATACTGTTTACAGGAAGCAGTGGTAAGAGATTTCTATCTCACCATAAGATGTTGAAATGATGGTGAGATTTCTATCTCACCAAAGATGTTGAAATGGATACAGTATAAATTAAGGATAAATATTGAAAAGTCAGGGTGAAATTTAATGGGAGATGTACTGATCGCAAAATGCTTTCAGGGAACAAAACCTGCCACTCTTCAGGTGAGGAGTTGATTTGCACGCTTAGATGAAGGATCCAAACTTCACAAAACATAAAAACTTAGGTATAGATTATATATGGCATAGAACCATGAAACCATAAAGATGGAAAAGATTGCTTTTGAATTAGGCATTAAGACTGAGGAGAAATTATTTTAATATGAATGTTGTGCTTATATTCCTCATATGCATACATTTGTTTGCTTGGAGAACAGCAAAATAATTTTTAAAAATCAAAAGATAAAGTTGAAGGTATTCCCAAGACATTTGCTCTCCTTCAGATTTAGGAGTATACAATTTTGTTGTGATACCTTTGTTTCCATAAGTATCCTATAAGATCTTGAAGCTTTTAATAAATGTCCAAATTTTAAAAAGTAAGGCAGAAGTCTTCAAAAATATATTAACCATTGGCATTAATGAAGTCTGAAAGCATAACTCAAAAGTTTTAGTATCAAAATTACACTGTTTCTGCCAGCCAGTTTTCTTAATAATACACTCTGAAGTATATCCCATGAATTTGTTTTCAGTAGGGCTCATACTCTCCCTTAGATCTATTCATTCTTAATGGATGCAGTGGGAATATTTAGCTGGCTTCATTTCCTAACTGAGACTATACTGGCTGACAGGAAGGCTGAGATAACAGCAAACAGGAACAAACCAATGGTAAGGAAGAAGGAAATGTGTGAATTGCCCAAGAGAAGCATAAGAAACTGTCCTGGGGAATCATCCAGTGTCCAGGCAAAAACCCCTCAATGTCTCAGCCAGACCTGCATTTCTGCTGAATACACCTGATGTCTATGATGATCATAGAATCACAGATTTGAATGGAGGATCTTTATACCATCCAGGGTCTCAGGAAGTTGAGTCACACTGTTCTAATGAAAGAGTGACATTGATGGCTTCCATAAAAATCTTCTAAGTAATTTTGCCAAAATATGTAAGAAAAACATTTCTAGGAATTAACTAAAGTTTAAGGACAGAAAATCTCATCTAAAAAGAAGGCAAACCAAAGCATAGTTATGAACAGCTTTGAGGGTAAAACATTAAGTTTAAGAACACCCTGTAAAGTAAATCCCCTGACTCTCCTTTGCACAGTCTTGAAGGAGCACAGAGCTGTGAGTCAACACAATTCATAAAAACCCTGTGAGACAAGAATTCATGTAAGACATCAAGACTAGCAATTCCACAGAAACACACAGAAAGTCAGCCCAGGATTCCACTGTGTCCACTCCCATTTCCCATTTTGCATTTTCATTGAAAAGACATCCAATGGTTTTCTCTCTTTAATTATCTATCCACCATTTTTCTGCAGAGGATTTCATAGCAATCTAAAAGAAACATGAGATCCTGACCCAACAAAGTACAATAATTTTTCACATTTCTTCAAGCAATACATGCATTGCACTTTTTCTGTTCCTGTAATAAAATACCCGAGACTAGATAGTTTATGTATCTCATGTTTCTGGAAGTTGAAAAAGTCAGGAGCACTCTGCTAGCTAGCATCAGCTCAGTATCAGGCTAGGGACCATGGGGGTTCCATCTGTGAGAGAACACAGAAGAGTTGCAGGCTGCAACCTATGGGGTGCAGATGTCTTTATAGTAAGCTGCCCTCAAGGTTACAGACACCAATGCCTCTTCTTACCTCATTAATATTTTACAGTTGCCACATCCAAACAACGTCATAGTAGAGCCTCAGATTAAATACTTTAACTGTAGAGCACAATTAGACAAATATTTACCGTCAGCAAAATAACCCATGATGTATACAAAATGAGAGTGGCATTCCTATCCAGGGCATAAATGGGACTTGTAAAATAATTATCTTCTCTTTTCCAATATTTTTGTTTAAATTCTATTTATTTTTATTCTAGTAAAAAATAGAGAAAAACTTCTGAATTGTGTAAGAAAAGTCAGATAATATATTGCACATAGCTAAATAATGCTTTTAAACTATCATTTATTTGTAAAATATAAAACAATGAGAAGAAAACAAGATAAAATAGAAGGTTCCTGTTTTGTCCCTGTGGTAGTTGAAGGAAAGAAAATGGCCCCATAGGCTCATAGGGAGTGGCACCATTAGGAGATACGGCCTAACTAAAGCAAGTGTGGCCTTGTTGGAGGAAGTATGCCACTGGGGAAGGGCTTTGAGGTTTCAGAAGCTCAAGCCTAGCCAGTAGGTCACTGCCATTTCTTGCTTTCTGTGGATCCAGATACAGAGCTTTGAGCTACCTGTGTAGCTAGCACCATGTCTGCCTGCAGGGCATTATGCTTTTTGCCATAGTAATAATGGACTAAGCCTCTGAACTATAAAGCAGTCCCAATGAAATATTTCCTATTTACATAGGAAACATTCATTAGCTTTATATAAATACATTAAAGCATTTATATATTTGCCTTTGTCATGGTATCTCTTCAAGAGAAATGGAAACTATATCTAAAACAGAAGTTGGTAACAGGAGTGGTGCATTGCTGTGATAGGGTAGACTATGCTTTTGCTTGAAGAAATGTGGACTTTGGGACTTTGAATTAGAAAAATAGTTGAACACTGTAAGTGGAGTTTAATGGGACATGCTAGTAGAATCATAAAAGATAGTATAGTTATGCTGAGGTTGATTTTAACTGTGGGGGTCTGGCTCGAGAGGTTTCAGAGGAGATAACCGTATGTGGCCTAGAGATTATTCTGGTGATATGCTGGTGAAGAATGTGGCTGCTTTTTGTCCATGTCTGAAAAGTCTGCTTGAGGCTAAATTGAAAAGTTTTAAGATTAATTGCACTGGCCAAGAAAATTTCAAAACAGCCTAGTATTGACTCTGTCATGTAGTTATTAGTGTTCATTCTTATGAAGATCTATAATGTAAAGTAGCAAGAAAGCAGTAGAAATACAAAATGTACAAATAAAAAATATATATAAGAGGAGAAAAGGGGCACCAGGAAATAGAATGTACCCAAATTCTGTGTTCAAGGAGATGAACATACTAAAGATATCCTGATATTAAAGGAAATAAAGGGAGTGGTGACCTCAGAGCAAGACCCCACCCAGTTAAGTTTCCAACTTATGAAAACGAATTAAAGAAAAGTGAAAAGGAATTTAAAATAATCTTAGGTTCAGGCATGGTAGTGCACACCTTTAGTCCCAGCACTCAGAAGGTAGAGGCTGCAGTTCTTTGATTTCAAGGCCAGCTGGACTACAGAACTGTTTCCAGGACATCCAAGCTTAGGCCGTGAAAGAAACCATCAAAAACAGAAAGCAGGTGAAGATGTATTTAAACAAGGTGACCATGTTCCAGCCCTAGCAAACAGCAAAACTTAGAAGGCTCAGCCATGTGGTTCTCACTTTAGAGTCAAAGATACAAGAAAAGGTTTATAGACTCTCTGTCTAAGAAAAGCTGCTGAGACCAGGCATATGTCAGGAGTTTCCCTGCATGAAGGCCTAGAGAGGCCACTACGTGAAACTGTGAAGGTGAAGTTTGGGCTGTCTTGAAGACTCTAAAGAGTCTGAAGACAGAGAACATAAGAATAGATTTGTCTGAACTGGATCATTTGAGGAAGCACTGAACCTATGTCCCAGTGAATAAAGCACATTTTCCATAAGAGAATAAGACAGGGGAGTGTTTTCCAAAGAGGCAAAGCTGAAACTTTACATTGACTTTGCTTTACATAAGTAATAAAGTCTTCATGGTTTTTGAAAGACTATATTGATGTGAAAGATAGTTTTCCTAACTTAGAACTAGGTAATTAGTGAGGAAGGTATAAGCCGCTGAAAAGAATGTGTTGTAGAACTGTTTTCTGCTCCTACACTGGGGCTGCCCACCCAGAGTGGTGAGTGCCTGCCTACAGGGCGGGCCTCAGGGAACCCC
>NW_004949105.1:1027029-1040714 GCF_000317375.1 Microtus ochrogaster | reverse complement strand
AGCTTACAACTACACTAGAGGTATGCCTCAGTCCACCCATGCTTTGCTAAATGGGCCTCAGTCTGATGGCTGTGTCTCTATGAGGAATCTATGTACTTCAATAGCGGCAATTGATCTAACCTCTCTAGCTGGCCAGCCTGCTGGTGGTAGCACAACTCAACAACAATATGCAAGCTCCAAGCCACCTGCTAACCGCGGCCAGCCTATTGGCACTGGGCAGGCCAGTGGGAAGCATCTATGTGTTTCCTACACTGCCATGCCCACTTTAAGAATGGGTTCGAGGGACTGCAGCTCATCATCCACCAATGTTGCTCGCAGCACATCAGGATTGGAGAGACCTGTGGTTTCCCTGAGTGGAGAGAATGGCCACCGTGGCAAGCCCACGCAAGGACACGTGTCCACGCCTCCTAGGTACTACATTGTTAGACGGGAAGGGAAGGACAGTAGAGACGCTGTTTCCCCTATAGTTCTCAAACCTTGCCTCTCAGCTACACACAGTGGTGATGCTGTGCCGATGGAGCTGGAGGACACTTAGAAGAGTTGTGCACGGGTCACCATGTGCCCTCCCAGGACTGATTTCCACTAAAGGGCACTTACTCAAGCTTCCAACTGATTAGCACAACCTTTGCTCTTTACAGAACTTCATACCCAAGTACACAAAATTTGATGTGTCCCTCCCTGTAGATGTCTACAGACCTTTGGACTAAGTGTGGCTACTGCATAGGTAGCCTGCGTTTTTGAGTGTATTGATTATTTTCCTGAGTAGTATTTTGTGTATTCCTAAGTTAGTTTATTCTTGTGTTGGTAGTAGTTTTGTTATTTTCTTAAAAATTTATTAAAAATGAAGTTGATATTCTTATTAAAAAAAGAATGTGTTGTAATGGAAATCAATGTTCAGCTATATAAGCTAGTGTAACCTGCATGTCTCATAAACACTCTGCATTTGAAAATGCAGATTTATGATAGTCAAATGATTGGTCCTCCCTCATATGACCTGAAAAAGATATGAGTTATAGAAAGCATATACTTTTAACATGGAAAACTAGTATTTTACTTTTTAATAATGTTCGACAAAAGAATGTAAATCAAGCTGTCGCTCAGAGCTAAACATCCATCACTCCTTCCATACGCCAGACCTGACTGATGCTTCCCCGCTAATCCAACAACAAGCCCATTAGAATTCAGAAATAAATCTACTGCGGGATGCCAATAAAAGAATCACTCATGAGAAAAAAAGGTAGAAATTTGCTCTATTCTGGTGCAATATACAATACATATGCTTACCACGGTAGGGCTTTTGCAAAAACATCGATCACGTTTATGAAACTGTTCCAACTCGCTTATTGACAAAGTAAGTTATTTTTAACTAATGCATGGCTGTTAACTCCATATACCACCAACTTCACCGGGTCTTGTTATTCTTAATAGAATAAAGTGTGCCATTAATTTAGTAATTCAATGTTTTTTTAAACTATTGCTCAACACTAACAATTCTTTAAGGCAAAAGGTGTCCAAGAAACTTTAAAATGTCTGAAAAAGACTCTACCATCGAGTAACTATTAAAAGATATGAGTTCAATTTCCAGCTAGTTATATAACATCACGACTTCTTGGAACTTTAATGTGTACAATTGGAACTCTCTATTTTGAACACAAATATACATCCTACAATGTCCTCACTGTGTCCTTGAATTTTGTTCCTGGTATTTAAAGAAAATTCTTTTATTGCTTTAGAAGCAAATTTTTAACAAATCAACTGTTTCTTACCGCTGTCCCCCAAACCCTCAGTCTCATTCAAAGTCCTCAGTATGTACTCAGCACTGTCTGCATTTTGATGAAGCAGGAATTGAGTGCATGCCTGTGTTCCCACACATTGCATCCCTCTTGTTCTGCACTTCAAATAAGGATTCTAAGTGTCTGATGAGAGACACAGAAAAGCTAACATTCACTTTCATTGTCTTCTACATCATGGGAATATGAAGTCCAGTACAGTGAACCCCATAGGGGCACATTCCACGTGACCCTTAAGGCCTAGTATACCACAGAGCTATTTAAATTTTATAATTTGGGCAATCCATAGCCACTTCAATGTGCCTTGATCATACAACAGATGAACTAAGTGTTATTAAGATCATTCATACATGATTACTGAAGTATCCTTGCTAATGAAAACCCTTATTAAAGGTGGATTGTATGAGGCTTAGTGTGTGTGAGCGTGGCAAGTCACTGATCTTTCCCCAGGCAGATTCCAATAAAGTCTGCGACAAAAGCATCTGATATGTTTGAGCTAGCCCCTTATCAGCTGTTCATTTGTTTGTGCATTATTAATTCATTTGACAATTTCCTTGTGGTTATATTCATCCAACATTATCCCAGGTGCTCAGGTGACAGAGACAAATGGCCCCATATTGCTACCAAGGAGAAGCTCAACAGTGTGGCATCGGGAGGGAAAACAGGGTGAAATCACTCAGGATGTCTCAAATAGGACCCACGATTACAAAGAATCACCAACAGGCTTCCCATTTAGAGACAACAAAGATTTTTATCAGAGTGTTCTTGCTTCAAGATAAAATCTGCTAGGATTCTGAGAGCCCCTTACTCCCCCACTCAAATGAAGAAGAAACTGATGCTTCTGTGAATACTAAAAAAAGATGATTGCATCAGACTGGTGTCTTTTATGACCACCAAGAGAAGCCAGGTGGTACTGAAGATCACATATCCGATATAAGTCATTACTTTGCTTTCATATAGAATCAGTTCATCAGGGAGGAGCCCAGGCAATGCCACAGTTGCTTTTGTGTCAATGGTGATGCTGGATGCTGTGTCAGTGGGTTTTAAAGTGCAGGTGTTCTCTGGGTACTAGGTATGTAAAGATAAACCACCCATAAGAAGGACTTCTGTGCCTTGAAGATATATCACCTCCTTAAGGACCTGGAGAATTTCGTCATCATTTATGGGAAATATTAAATCTGGGATCGAAATGGTACAGAATGCACCACATTTGAGTGTTTCATTTAATGAGTGCCTTTTAAAAACAAAGTTTAAAAGAGGAGTTTTCACTTCTAGTGGTCTGAAGAGTTATCCAAAATAAGTCCTCAGAAACAATCATAAGTGTTGAAAGATATGCCTGGGAACAGCCATCACAGAAACCAGATTGTGGCATGTGAACAATGATTCAGAGCTATGGTTCTTGGCTGTGGGAGCATGGTGGTACATACACGCATGCACACATGCACACGCATGCACATACACACTAGCGATAATATCTGGCTATGTATGGAAGCTTTGGTTTTCTCAGATGTGGGAATAATTTCCAACCACTAGTGACAAACATATGAATGCGTAAAGGATGGAAGTAGCCATAAATTCAACTATAACTCCTTATTTTTCATCCTAATATTTTAAAACTCCTTTTCCTATTACAAATCATCTAATAAAACTTAATTAAAATTGATATTTTTCTCAAGACATGCCATCCCTGCCTGTCAAAGCTCTTTAAAGACCACACACCACTTCTACCAGGAACTAGAAAAGCTATACATGCCCCTAATATTGATTTTAATTAATTTAAAATATAAAAACACATGTTCCAAAAATATAATAATCCTTCAAGGGTAGGAAAACCATATATTACAATCTACTCTTTGTTTTCAGATCTCAGATCTCAGTGGTATAAAATTTAAGCAGTTAATACAGAGATTGAAATGAATTTTATGTGGAATTGTCATCCCATGATTGTGGGAAATTTTGCTGTATTTAAATATTGAAGGTGACTCTGAAGAACTGTGTACCTCTTCTGTGTTTAGAGGTCATCAGGAGCCTCTTGTTTCTCAGTGACTTCATCTGAGTCCCAAGATCTTCCTCATAATCCCGACTACATATCCTCAGGGATTCTCTGTGACCACCCATCTCTAAAGCAGTAGAAACGCATGCAAATCAGGATTCCCTCATGACAATATACATGCTTTGTTTTCTCTTATAATTATTTCTCTGATGTACCTAGTAATTGTTCTTTGATATACACACTAGTTGCTCATTTTTTAATATTTTAAAAATAAAATAATATTACATTTTAAGATGAAAATGTGCCATTTGAGTTTAACCCTTGGAAAGTAAAAGTATTGACAATGTTTCTTTAATTTTAAAATGAATCTCTTTCTATAAACTTCATATTTCCTTAAATGTAAAGATTAATCCTAGTCAACATCCAGGGTCCAGGAGGAAATAGTCATTCCCCATTGATTGTCTATTTGCTTAATATTATTAGCTAGGAGTTTAATATTGTCTGGTCTCACAGTCAACTGGGCTTGAGTTAATTGAATAATTTTAATTAGAGGAACTGAGATCTATCCATCTTAAGTTAGAGATAACCCTAAAGGCAGTCCTTGCTCAAAACAGTTAACTAAAATTAACATTTGAAGTATTCTCATACTCAAAAGGATTGCAAGGAAAATTAGTTCAAAGGTTAATAATGGTGTCTCGTGATACAGTGACAAGCTTGAAGTCGCTTTTCGTTAAGGTTATTACTCAAATTAATTGACTCCAGTATCCAAGCATAGAAAAAGCAGCGACCTAATTATAAGGGAGAACAATTCATATTTTATGTGTTAATATTTTCAGTGCACAGAAAAATCTAGAGATACTCACCTTGGGCCCTGGTGTTTCCATGTGCTATGTGGCCTCCAGGGGGCTCAGATGTAATCCAGATACCAATCAAAGTCCATTTTATATACATTGGAAGTTCTAATTTCAAATTTTCCTGACTTATAATTCAAGTCTTCAAAAGCTGGAAAGTAATTAAGAAATAAAGTACTGCAGCATGTGTGTGGTCACCCTAATGAATGCTGTGAGCCTGCAGCCTGGAGTAAGTATCAAACCTTGGGACATGGGTTCCATCGGAGTCATTAATCAATGCCCTCGCTCTGTCTGCCTGCCTGCCTGTCTGGAATAATAGATGGCACAGAGCACATGCCAGCTTCTAGGTAGAAGATTAATGCAGTTAAAATTTACCCCTGGACCACAAATATATGAAGCTTCTAAACATCATACCAAGTTACAACGGGAAAGCTCATGGCCTCCCTGTTACATAGCTAGGATGAGAGAGGAAGGAAGTTGCCTGAGAGATACCTACTGAAGGAGGAGGGGAAGGGAGGCAGTCACTAACCAGCCAACACTCTGGTTCCTACGGTGCTCTGCCTCACCCAATCTAGTAGGGTTCCACATGGATCAGCTTAATTTTCTCTGCTTTGTCAAGAAAGCACATGAATGGATGAGTGCCTTCACTTTTGGTGAGCATGTACAAATGGATGCTCATGGATTCTACACAGGCAGAACTGTGTTTTGTTGCTCTACAAAAACTCAGTTTAATTGGCAAACAGTCATTAGTAGTAGCCACTATCTCACAGCTGTTGAGACAGGGTTTTTTCAGTGAGCAAGAAAGGATTTCACTCATCAGACAGTGCACTTAGTTTGACAGGTCCATAGATGCTCCAGAGGTGTAAGCAGGCTGTGCAAAGTCAAGCCTTTGCTGTGTATAAAATGGTATGCAGCCATGTGCTGAAGTTTTTAATAGGAACGCATATCTATTTCTGTCTTCTTGCTGTGTGCGTTTACACACCAGTACTTGACATTAAAAGCACTGACTGATCAAAGCATCAACTTGAAATTTTTCAGACCAAAGGTTCTTAGATGAAAATAGAACCTCTAAATATAGTGTATATACTTACATAAATAGAGTATATATACTTCAGTTTTATTTTTTTCAACTTAAGCACCTGTTATATTCCCCTTAATTTATATTGTTATTAGATATGCAAATAACTCATAAATTTAATTTTGAAGTACCTATCTTAAAAAAAATATTTAAGGGCCAGAAGATTGGCTCAATGGATAAAGGCATTTGCTGACAAACTTGAGGACATGAATTCAACACCCAGTCCAGCAAGGTGTCCTCCACAAATGTGCCATGGCATGTATGTTGTACACACACAGGGAGACACACACATTGACACACACAGAGAGAGAGAGAGAGAGAGAGAGAGAGAGAGAGAGAGAGAGAGAAGAGGAGAGGAGAGGAGAGGAGAGGAGAGAGGAGAGGAGAGGAGAGAGAAAGATTGAAAATGAATATGGCAAAAGATTTTAAAATATAAAATATGTATTGTGATGTCAATAAAATTTCTAATTATTAAGGTGGACGTATTGGGTATTTGACATTTACCCATATGTCTATAACACAGGGCATCTATACGGCTGTCATACATTCCCAAATCTCTCTCTAATTTAAGTGGCATAGATGTGAGCTCTGTGAATGCAGGAGTACTCATGTTTAGATGTCCTCTATGAAGATTATTTGTGGTTTATCTCTGCTTTCTCACATTGCTAGCATGAGGTTAGAAAATCCTTTTCCTTAGGAATTCTTACAACTGTGAGACACTGCGCTTTTCACTTTTCTATAGGATGGCATTTCGATGTCAACTGATTTCTACTTTAAGAGACGAGGACCAAAGCCCATAGAGACACCCACACGCAGATTTTAGTGAACTTAGTAGAAACAAAGTAGAATTATGGAGCTATAGAAGAATTTAAAGTTTCCAACTCTTGCATGAGTTAGCATTTGTGACAGCATCTGAGTTTATTCCCTTTGTGCTTTCTATTCTTGCCAACATTTGGCTGGCTCAGTCTTTTTCAATTTCACTCTTCAGTCCATGAATATTTTGGTTTTGGTTTTGTGTCTTTCATAAATGTATGGTATCTATCGAGTGCATTTGATAGGTAGGCTATAATGGTTTCTCTTTTTTCTTCATTATTCTGCTGGCAGTAATGGTCAGTTCAATGGTTAATTAAGATGGTTTCATTAAGATGGTTAATGAAAGTTATAACCATCTTAATCAAGCAAAATCCTAACTCCTGGGGAAGACTGATCCATATTTCAATAGAAGTCTTATTTTTCTGTGTAATGTATTTGCTTAAGGGAAATATTTTTTCCTTTCTCAGTTTATTGAGAATTTTTGTTCTAGTCCCAGATGACTGCTGAATTCTAGCAAATGCATTTTTACTATTATTGAGACCAACACCATTTTGAACTTTGAGATTTTTATGATAAAACAAGATTGTGCAAGTTGACTCTGAGTCCGCTATGATTTAATAAACCAGACTTTTCTCATTTCTCTGTGAGAATTGAAAGTTGTAGTCAGATTAATTTTGAGAAATACAAATCTGTTTTATAAACTCTACCATGTGAATTAACAGGAGGCATACTGTTACTCAGACTTAACTGGGTGGAAGCCTTTCTGAGACTTAGCTACAGTGGATGTTAAGGTTGGGACTTTCAAAGTATCATTCTCTGAGACTCTGACATCATGCATATAAGATCAGAGAGCCACAAGGACCTGCTCACTGACTGCAGACTGGCTACAAAGGCAGTGGTCGGCTTTGGCATCCTCATCTTGACAGTTCACCAGAAAGATACTTAAAACTCTGGAAAGAGTTTCACCCATGGATCCATTGTTTTCAGCACAAGATTTGAATCAGAAACAACCAATGAAGACTTATAGAGTGGATCCTTCTTGGGTCTACCAATCATGGAGGATCTCTGGTTTTGGAAATAATTACTGTCCAGATACTGATCTGTTATAAGATATACACAAAAACATCACCAACATGGAAGCCCAAATAGGCTTCATTATCCAGAGTTTCTGTTGGGACCTTCTTACATCTCCATGATTAATTTAATTGCTACCAATAGTGAGGAGTTCAGCTGCAGAATTTTCATTTTCCATTGCCCAGACTTATATCAAGTCATATGAAACAAGCAACAACTGCCAGTTGTAAGGGTCTACCTCTAATTGCCAGGCTTACCTTAAGAACAAGGAAATAGATAACGCTACCTTAAGTGCCATTGCTACTATGAACCATCAGCTACACCGTGAGCTACATCTCAGGATAAAATACCCAATGTGGGTTCAGGATAGTGAAAGTTAACACTGAGTCTTCTGGGAATTACAAAAGGGTTTAAATCTTCAACTCAGGTGCTGGGATCAAGGACCACCTTATATCAATTTATTACTCAGAGAGCATCTTTAATTGTTATTGTGGTTTATTTCCACCCTGCTTTCTCCTTCCTTAAATATCTAGCATGGCAATAACTTTAATTCTATTTAATGAGCTAACAGTCATTGTGCAGGTAGAGAAAGCAGAACATGACCTTGTCTTGACATGGGAACTTTTGATCATTTCTCAGGCTAACTCACTTTAGGATTGTGTAGTTATAGTATTTACACACTCAAAATGCTGAAGAGGTGGCAGAATCTTATTTATTCTTTTACAATTAATACATGCACTATTCTTTAATCAAAGATCCACTACAATATGCTCTCATCTGCACTCTTGCCCACCAAATCCTTCTTCATCCTAAGTCCTTTTTCTGCTTTCCTGTCCTTTGTGGGCATGAGAGACCCCGTATATTTATCTGATCCATATTGCATAGCTTTTAATCTTTTTCTTTACTTTCGTGTATATAAGGTTTTTTGTTTGTTGGTTGGTTTGCAAACCTAGTGCCCAAGCAGTTCAAAATAAAGCATCTAGTCCCTTGGAACTGGAGTTAGGGATGGTTATGGTTCTTCACTGGCCTCCTTGACCAGTGAAGAAAGTGCCCAGCCTCCCTGTATGCTACAGTGGCTGAGTCTCGTCTATGGAATCATAATTATGATATCTATTTTTCTTTTCTATTTACCAATTCTTTCATTCAACAAACTACTGGCTACCCTTCCTCGCGTCCTTCTTTTTAGAGGACTGGAATAGGAAAGATGTGACTTCTATAATTATTTTGAATGTTAAAGGGCATCATGTGATGAATGTGCTCTTGAAATGCAAATGTTCTCTAAAGATGAGGTGTGATAATGTCTACCATTATAACAATAAATTTTCTGATTGGTGACATATGAATAAATAAATATCAGATTGACAAATAATATGTACTGTGAGACATTCAACACAGTTAGATAGTCCCTGCTAGTCAAAGGGCACAGGAAAGAAATTACTGAAGTGAATAGTGACCTCAGGACTATGAGGGCAAAGCAAGGGAGCTCTCAACAGGAGCAGATTGTCCTGGGTGTCTTATCACGGTCATTATAAGCGATGGCTTATATCAATTCTTCTGCCTTATAGTCCATTGGCTTCACCTCAAAGCTCCTCTCTTGCACAAACAGCCCACCTTGCTTCTTTCTCAGTTGCCAACCGGACTCGGTTTGGAATCACTTGAAGAAAATTCTCTGGGTGTGTTTGTAAGGACATTTCAAGAGAGGTTAAAGGACGTTGGGAAGACTCACCCATCTGTAGGTGGTACCATCTTATAAACTGTGGAGAGTAAACCAGCTGAGTACTGGCATTTGTCTTTCTGTTCCCTGATTACACCTCAAGGTTCCTGATGCCAGGTTTTCCCTGTATCAATTAACCACATCCTCAACCCCTGAACCAGAATAAAAATCTTCTTTCTTTAAGTTGCTTTTGTTGGGTTCTTGGTCATAGCAATATGAAAGTAGCCAAGAAAACATATGAATACATTTGAAATAGCAACTTCCAAATTTGAGAATTTATCAACCTAGTACTTTGCAAAAATTATCTTCAAGACATTTTCTTCAAGATAAGTAAGTAGACATTTAGGCAACTTGTGTAGAATACAAAGTACAGTCAGTGCCACAGGGTCACATTGGTTAGAATCGGAGCAATTAAAGTACCTGCTAAGTTCACTCTAAGTGCAAGATGACACAAATTATAAAATCATCTTAAAAACTTTTATTTTTTAATTATATACCAGTTATCATTATGTAAGACAAATAATTTATTGAAATTTTAAATAAAATTAAGTAATATCTAATGTATCTAATGGGCTTTTATAAATTAAGATTTATTACATGCTTTTTTCACAAATAGTAAGCCATTAAGTAATATTTCTACACTTTTCTCACATTTTCTTAAAACAGAGAGATTTGAATGAGGAAGAGGGAAAGAAACAGTCAGAGAGAAGGAGACAGACAGACATTAATTAGCTCAAATGCAGCAGGCATTGAGCTTAAAGGCCGGATCTTAGCTGAGAATTTTACACTTAAACGGGGGTGGGGGGGCAATTCAACTACAGCTCTTATGAGGGGGATGGATCTGTGTCCACCAGGTCCCCATGCATTAAGAAAGTGGCAAGGAAACCAACATAGAGTCTTTCTCTTTTGCCATTTGAGAAACTGGGAATATCCCATGGGTATGAGACTAATATGATGGCTGACTAAGGTCACTGAAATATTTCAAAATCTATTGCATTTCCATTCCCTGGAAGTAGAGAACTCTAATTACCAAGAGACGCAACCACAGCTCTCTGGATTCTCAATAGATAAGGCTTGCCCCAAATCAGGGAAATTATAAAAACACAAATGCAATAGGCTTGGTACAAAATTTGTACCATATTACATTATATTTAATTGAGTTTATTTCTTGTGTGAATTACAGACATTATAACTGTATCATTTGCAATCCATCTTTATTTTTTATAACAACAGGATGCAAGGACAGAGGAGCTCATTCGTCACTTTTGTGTCTGCAATAGTTACGTTAGAGGAAATTCTAAAATGAGGAGCCACAGTGTCCATGTATTAAGGGATTTTTTTACAATTATTAACATTAATGAATTTCCTCACTTTTGAGAAAGGAAATTTTACACTCCCGTCTCACATACAGAAGGGCACTCACTTGCCCACACCCTTATTTTGTTAAACTTTGAAGTTTTATTAATTTGAAAGAAAATGACAACTCACTATAGTTTTATTTTAAATTTTGTCATGATGAATATAATCAAACCTTCATAATTTAAAATATTTCCCTATGAAATATTTGTTCACTTTCATTGCCTATTTTTCTACAGTTTTCTCTTTTACTTCTTATATCTCCTTTTTAAAAGATTGTAATATACACTGATTAGGTAGGATCTTTATGCATAATAACATGCATATTTTCTCAATTTGTTGTGACATTTTAATTTATATCTGGTATTGTCCTATATCCCTGATTTTTCATAGATTGTGAAATCTCAGTATTTAAACAGGATTTCGGTTTGATTAACAAGTTCTCAGTTTGTTATTATGAAAGAATTATCCCATAATAACATAAAGTGGGTTTTCAACATTATGCCTAAATATTTAGAGTAGATAAAATACAACTGTGACCAGACCAGAAATAGTGATGTATTCAAACAACAAAAACAACTAAGAACAATAAATACAACTCAGAACGACTAGGAGCTAATCACGGATTGAAGGACAGACGAGGGGAAAGCGTTATGGAGGAAGAGAGACCTCAGATAACACTAAGCTCAGCCAGGGCCATGGATACCTCATTAAAAAGACGCTGCCTCTGAGGAAATGAACTAAGGACAACTTCCTCTATCTTTGGTTAGGGCAGGATGTGGATAGCATGGCTATTTGAAGCGACTTCAAGCACTGGATGAATCTAGAGAGCACAGATCAGTGGAAAGGGTTGCAGTCAGCCACCACCTTTCAGGAAGAAGTCAAGTCTGAATAGAAGAAAAGAGATGAGGACCTGCCTCCTAAGAAGTGTATCTCCTTCCCACTAAAGTTCCCTTCACTCTTAGGGGCAAGTACAGTTGATGATTGGAGGTAAACGCTGATGACGATCTTAAAAATGAGCAGCTATGGTGCTTTTCCTTGGCCAGGACATAGAAACGCCCTTGGTTCTTCTGGCAGTTCTGTCCTGGCCAACGGCTAGGAGTATTAAGGGGCATGCACATACATGCTTTCCTTCAGGTTTCTCACCATCCTTCTCGTCCTTGCACATACCCTAAATGAGCACAACTGCCCAGGAAGCTATGCGGAAGGGTGTGATGCAACTTTCCTCCAAACAGGGATTCAGCGGATTCGCAACACCTCTGGGAGGAGCAATCGCACTGGCCAGCTTGCCCCTATACCTCAGTCCAGTAAAACCTTACAAACAACTGGATGGCTGACCTTGTGGTTGGGGACAGTCGACCCTGTTAGATAGATGATCTACTGGTTCCTTTCTCTTAATCTTTCACCATCGAACCTGTAATAGACCTTCCTACAGCTCACTGCCTCATGATGCATGAAATTCATTCTTTGAGTGTGGAAGAGAAAGATCCCAGAAGACCCTGATCCTGGCTTTGGTGGCTGTTGATAACCACCACATAACTTCCCAAGTTATTGCTCAGTTGAGGCAAGTTAGTCTCAAAGACCTCACCCTACCCTGCTTTTCTCTATAATACTGAGAGAAGCCACAGAAGACTTGGAAAGATTTAAATGTAATAATAGGAAAGAATGGAGTTAAAATCCAGGGGGAAAACCTTACACAACAATTCTCATAGTAATTTTGTTCATAATAAAACAAACTGGAAATAACGTGATTGCCAATGCGAGGATGCGTGACAAGCTGATATGATCATAGAAAGAAGACAAATTCACAATAGCTAGACATGAAATAGGGATATGCCTGTGATGTCAGGTAGGAACTTGGTGACCATGGATAGCAACAAAAAGGTGTGACTGAAAAACAATCAAAAGAGCATCTGCTGTTGGCAAGTAAGGGTTAACGTTTACCCAAAACAATGGTGGAGAATTGTGTGGTACCTTGGTACGTCATGTGTCCAATAGAGGCTGCCTTCTGGAGGTGCACGTGTGTGTGAACTCAGCCAATATCATACCAAGTTTGTGTTCATCTGACCTGTGCTCATTTTACAAGGGGAAAAAACATAATTAATGGTGTACATGCCGAGAATGTGAGAACGGAGTGAGCCAATAGCTTAATTTACTTAGAAATGATTAAAGCGAAGATGATTGATGAGTAGCCAGAAGGTAGAGAAACCTGGATAAGAAGAAATACCAAAACAAATATAATAACTGCTGATGCAAAATCTAAGCAGGGGTTGAAGCAGAAGCATTTAGGGAAGAAATGGTACCAGTTTCACTACCATGTTTCCTGAAGTCACAAGAGACAGCTGACAGTCTGAAGACAGGAAGACTTCGGTGTCAGAATTCAAAAAGATAGTTTTCAAATGCAGACACCAATCTCCCCATAAACACCTATGAAAAACCCTTAATGTATGTCAGCGAATCACTGGATGTGGGAGAAATCAGAAGACAGACATGTTAGTCCAGTGGTTCTCAACCTGTGGGTCACAACCCCTCTGGGGGGTCAGATATCCTGCATATCAGATATTTACATTGCTGTTCATAACAATAGCAATGTTTCAGCTATGCAGTAGCAATGAAATAATTTTTGGTTGGGGGGAGGGCCACCATAGCATGAGGAACTGTATTGAAGTGGTTGCAGCAATAAGGAGGCTGAGAACCACCCCTCTAGTCCAAGAGGAAGTTCCCATGCTCAGGGAAGAAAATACATAAATAAAATGAGATACTTTTAAAAATCAATGTGTAGCTTTGGTGAAAATGTACAAAAATGGAAAATGCTGAATACAAGAGGCATATTTTTTTAATTAAGTTAGTTCTCTGACAGCTTCACACCTGTGTAGTATGCATTATAATTATTCTATCCACTCCCCATTCTCTATGGTCTACCTCCCATTCTTATCAAACCCTCCTCTGACCTACCTGTCACTCCCCCAGATTCATGACGCTCAGAGTTGTGTGTGTGTGTGTGTGTGTGTGTGTG
>NW_004949105.1:1019460-1026929 GCF_000317375.1 Microtus ochrogaster | reverse complement strand
GAGAGAGAGAGAGAGAGAGAGAGAGAGAGAGAGAGAGAGAGAGAGAGAGAGAGAGACTGATTTAGTTGAACCAGGGTCATCTGTGTGATCACTGGATTGGAGTTGTGTATTGCAAGTTGGTGGGGTCACAAGAGGGTACAAGTTTCAGATTTTTAATTATCACAAATGGATTGGGAAACAATGTATACAGAAAGACACACACACAACACTTGTGTGTAAAATGTCTACAGCGCTTGTGATTTGTTTTCATGACAACTATACACTTTTCAATGAAATCAAACTGAAACTCCTTCCGTTCACCCATTGTCAAAAGAACACTGCACACTGTGAATGAATTCATTTTGTGACTTTCAACATTAACTCAAAATTCAAAGAAATACTCTCAGTGATGATTTCTTTACTGGCTATGAACAGACAGAAAGAGAAAGAGGAGGTGTCCTGCCATCCTATGGAAATTTTTTTAGAGACAGAAGACAGAAAAAACAGACAATATTTAGCAATTAACTAAAGCATAGTGTACATCAGAGGTCATTCAACAGGAGATTTCCAAAACAGGAAGAAGCCTTCCTGATCTGTGAATACACTGAGACAAAATCCCCACATAATTGTTCTCAATCTGTCCCACAACCAGTCTTCACAAGAGGGCTTGTGTATCAGTTCATCCTAGGCACCAGTATTGGGTGTACTCTTTACGGATAGCTAGTAGGTTTTGTCTAAATGCCAAGCAAACTTCTCATATATTCACAAAAGGTGTAATTAAATGGAAATACTCTTCATGGTTACTCTCTCATCCTCCTAAAGAAAGAGGCAGACATGGTTTTCCTTAAGCTTGGCCACTTGGTTTCCTACAAGGTGATGATGCAGAGATAGTCTGATAAAGATTCATGTCTCAATAAGACACAGAAAAAAACAATAAAATCATTTCTTTTCTCTAAAAAAGGTGTTCTAGGTAGGTTAGAGGGACTCCTCCCCACTTTCTTTCTCATCTAACATTGATATTTGGGGGTTTCTTTTGTTTTATTGACACAGATTCTCTCAAAGCCCAAAATGGCCTTCAACTTTGATAGACAGCCATGTGTGACGTGGAAACCTTGAACCTCCTGCTTTTACCTCCTGGCACTGGGATTGCAGGTGTGGTGCAGTTTATGCTTAGGATGTAAACCATAGCTTAGTGCTTTATTGGCCAAGTGATTTTCCTTCCTCGACCCTATTAGTGTTCGCTTTTTGTCAAAGACATGATCAACAGTAAAGTTCTGAGCACATATTGATTCCTGCTAGTCACCCTCCAATGTAAAGTTTCTCTTCAGGCTACCTCTTCTTATGAATATTGACCTTCATCCACCTCAGTCTGATGAAACTGAGCAAAATATAAAGCAAATCCAAAACTTGATAGATCTTTTAATATCTATGATTCTGTGAGAATAGCTAGATTTATTAAACATCTATAATTAAAAATTTTTCTCATATTTTCTATTTCAACCACCTGATTTTCTCTGAAAAGTACAGGCTAAGTTTAGAAACACTGATTTCCTAAATAATGAGCATCTTATGTGAAGAAGCAGAATGTTTAATTGACTGCAGAACAGGAAAAGAAGGTTAGAATCGAGTTGACAGTTGACACAATTGGATAAGAAATATAAGGGAGGCCCACTCACACCAAAGACCTGGAGTTAAGCTTTTCCTTGCAGGATGTCACTCCCACTTATCACGGTACAGATATCTTCTTTTAATGATGATGGAAGTTATAAAATAATCCCACACTATTTCAGAACTATGTATAATAAAGGGTTATTTATTTAAGGATAGACTCACAAATCACAGTCCTAGATCAGAGTCCTCTGCACAGATGGGGAACAGGAACTGAATCTAGCAGCTGGAAGTGAGAGCCAGAAGCAAGGAAGCCAATGCATGCTTTAAAGCTGCATTTCTAGTATAAAAGCCCACACCCACGTGGGCTGGTATCTCAAAGGCTATTGGCTGAAGCAGCTCCCACAGCATTTTAAGGTCATGTTGAACATGTAAAGTAAATACTTCAATTCTGACTTTAAAGAGAACCAGAGTAAAAATCACTGAGAGCATGAACACTGTGGACTTGTGAGGTATCTCTGGACAAACTGTTAAGAAGTCATGTGTGTGCAGATGGCCCTTCTCCAATGCTCCTGATAGCAGATAAGATTCATGCCTGCCTCCATGGACGCTAGAGACCCTCATTAATGTGTAAAACATCTAAGACATCTATAAAGAATATACCAACGTGTAATTAATTAAGATTAGGGCAATTGGAAAGAAGAATTTGTTAGATAGAACTGAGAAAATGAATCCTTTAGTCCCTCTCCCCAGAGGCAGAGGAAGGCAGATCTCTGTGAGCTCCAGAATAGCCAGAGCCACATAGATAGAGACCTTGCCAAAAAAAGAAAAAAAAAAAAAGAAAAGAAATAAAAGTTTTTAATCACATGGCAATATTGTTAATTTAAAAGGTAAATACAATAAGTTCAAAATAAGAATAAAACATATGTTTCACTCTTCTCAGTTGCTAGTTGCTGACGGACGGCATTTAACATATCAGAAATTCCAAAAGGCATAGTGAAAAAAATAAAATGGCTTAAATTATCACACTTAATTTCCCAACCTCCCCATCAACCTGAAGGATGCAGCCTAAATGGAACCATGGATGTGGTTCCAGCTACACCTGGGATGCTGTGGAATGGCTGTTAGAAAGGCAATCAGTCAATTCTGCATTAGTCAGTATGTAATTAGCATACATTCATCAGGTGCTCATTCCTGGGCCAAGTGGTCCTTTTTCTACAAAAGAGTTGACCAATATCTTGGCAGCCCCTCTCTCTGGGTTGTTTTTCAGCTTCTTTCGATGCCAGATCTGATGGCAAATCTGAAACGCATTTAGGGAGGTGCTGTTTTTAAAGGCACTTTCTTCCTCAAAACATACCTGGTATTTTACCTGTATCTAGGAAGCTAAGTGAAATCAGAGCAACGCTGTTTTTCCTTATGGGGTACTTACTACAAAATGCATTTTGATTTGCTGGAAAGTAAAACAAGGTAATGGATAAACTGGCCCCTAACAAAACTTTTATTTGAGAGAGCCACCTGGCATGTGACTTTGATGTATGGATCCTCGTGGCCTTGCATATTCAGGACAGTCTGTTCTAACTGCTGCACTGGGGTCAGCTAACTGCAGTCAGCTCCTTGTAACTCATAATCCAGAGATATTTGCAGATGGATCCTACAGGTGTTAGCAATTAATTACAGATATTATTTTGGAATATTCAAAGACAGATTGTAAAAAATAGATTTTTTATCTACATCAGATTGACTTGACATGTAGTGATTAAAATAAATGTTGAGCTTCCCAGTTACAAGGGAAAAAAATTAAGAAAACATTTTTTATCCTACAATGAGGAAGAGCTCTGCCACTATTACAAGCTCCACTGTTAAGTGTATGTGCTTCTGTGTATACATGTGTGTTTGTACATGTGTGTATTTGTATATATGTACATGTGCCTCTGTTTATATGTGCACATGTATACATGGTGTGTGCATGTACAAATTATGTGTGTATGAAATCACAGAGTATGTACATGCATGCTTATGTGCATATGTGAATATGTATGTGTGCGAATATATGTATATACACATGTATGTATGCAGCTGTCTTTGGACACATGCATGTGTAGAGTGTACAAACTTGTGTGCAAACATGAGTTTATGTGCACATATGTATACGTGTGATTATGTATATATGTGAATGTGTATACATGTATTTCCATATGTGTATTGTGAATATGTGTGGTGTGTGTATTCATGTGTGCATGTACCTATGTTTGTATATGGGCCATGTTTAGGGTATATGTGTATATATGTTTGTGATTGTATGTGTGAGTATGTCTGCTAAAGTTGTATGTGTGTGTTTATGTGTACATATTTTTATGTGTATGTGTTTGTTTATGTATGTATGTTAGAGTATGTATGTGTAAGTGGGGAAATGCATTTATGTGTGTGTGTGAGGATTTCTGTCTGGAATTGTGTGTGTGTGTGTGTGTGTATGTGTGTGTGTGTGTGTGCATTTATGTCCTGTGTGCCTGTTTATACATGTATGTATGGCAGAATATGTGTTTGTATTTGTGTATATGTATATGTGAGGGCTACATTTATGTCTCTGTGTGTGTGTGCTGTGTCATTACTTGTTTGTGCATGTGTGTATGTGTGTGGCATATATGCATGTGTTTGTATGCAAGTGTGTGTGCATGTGGTGTGTCTTTGTGTGCACTTACCTAAGAATACATAGTTTAGAAAGAGAATGTGTGATAATTAGTACTGATTTTTATATGGGGCATATTATATAAAAAGAAACAAAAAGATTGAAATAAGAGAAAATATCAGGGGCTGGGACTCTCAGGAAGAGAATGATTGCCTACCATGTCTAAGTCCCTGGACTTACATCACAGGACTGGAAACAATGACACAAGGGGGCTGAGGTCACCGACAGAAAGCACTTTCCCATCATCTCCCTTCTCCCTGGTGACCTGATGCCCTGAAGTCATCAGGAGGCACAGTTTCATTCCAGATTAGAATTCACCAGTGCTCCCACCCAAAGGAGCCAATGGTGTGCTTTGAAGCAGCTGTCTATTACCAAAACCTGTAACAAGGATCAGAGAGTAATCTGGCAACAAGATCCGGAATGGCAAAGGACAGGCTAACCCCTGCCAATCCATGGTGGGAGGGCGAACACCACAGCCACCAGAGAAAAAGTGCTGAGCCTCAAATGCAGACTCAGGTGCGGGAGTGGGCAGTGGAAGACTGCAGGCACCCAGGACTGCAGCGCTGCCCATCCCCAGCAGGATTCCTCTGCTCCCCTCTGCCTCCTTCCCAGCACCAAAGGATTCTTGAAGGAGCAGGCATTTGTCAGCAGAGGCTGGCTTCACCTGGTAAGGGGCCTTGGTGCTGCAAAATCATGGGAGTGAAATGGCTGGTTAGTTCTCAACTCAGATGGGAGCCACATTTCGGTTTTTTACATTTGAATTGTAAATGAAAACCCTGCCCTGGCCACAGCCTCTCACAGAGCCTTCCTATCCTGCAAAATCAGAATATTAAATGTTTGCTCTGAGGTCCTTATGCAAAGGAGTTGGTGTGAGAATGAAGCACTACCATCTAAATGGAGCACTTTGCAAATTGATGAGGGCTCTGCCAGAGGAAGTGCTTATTAGCATCAGGGATCCAAATAGAGATGAAAAATTTAAATTATCTGGCTTCAAGATGGTAAAAAATCTAGATAAAACAACTTTGAAAATTGAATTCAGCTTCTTTCTGGCTCAAAAATATTTTTAATAAGTACTGGAAAACTAACCTGGAGGAAAAATAAGCCTAAACAGCATAAAAATAAAATTCCTTCCAAATATAACCCTTCCAGATATTTAAGTTTTGTTACAGTCATAGAATCCGAGGATTGGTGATTTTAATAAAGTTTAGTACACACTGAGGGCTGAAACCTACTTGTTGTCCTACACCTGTGGTGGTTGATCTTGGCTATCAACTTGCTGAGACTTGGGATCATTAAAGTACTAACTCTGCATGGATCTATGAAGATATGTCCTGGGTGATGTCCTGGGGAGTAAAGGTCCTTTCCCGGCGGCTAGACAGAACCCCCAGGAGACGGACAATGCAATAAGCTGCTGGTCTTTGCTTGTACCTGGTGAGCGCATCCGCCCCATTGTTACATCTGCTGCCTCTATCATTTCCCACTGACATTAGACTTCACCATTTTTGCACTTCAGACCTGGACTAACAGCAGCCCTTTTCTAGAATTCTCCGCATTCGCATTTCCATAATGGGACTGATAATATATCTAGCCTCGTGGACAAAATGGGCTAGAAAAATCTCTCGAAGATAGACAGCCATTGCTAGACTACCCCATGTCCTACCATGTAAACTAATCCAATAAATCTCTTCACATAATAAATATTCCAATCTAACCATCCCTTTTCTAAAGAGAACCCCAACTGAAACACCCACCAAAGTTCAATGATGCTATTTCTATCTCCTTCTGCTCTCTATCTCCTTAGCTTGGCTGGGTGCCTAAGTGACTGACCCCTGATGTCCTCCTCTCCTTGTTCTATTGAAATCCCTCTTCCATAATTCTCCTTCTTTTTATCCTCTCTGCCTGCCAGCCCCACCTATCCTTGCTCCTGCCTCGCTATTGACCATTCCGTGCTTTATTAGACCATCAGATGTTTTAGACAGGCAAAGAACCACAGCTTCACAGAGTTAAACAAATGCAGCATAAACAAAAGCAACACACAGCTTTACATCATTAGACAAGTGTTCTACGGCATAAACAAAAGTAATACACCTTAAAATAATATTCCCCAATGAGAAACAAGTGGTTTGATGGTTCTAGAGCTCTTAGTGTCAGAGGGCAGTGTCAGGTCCCAGTGATAAGGGATGAATATGCCTGTGAGTCTCCATGGACTAGAGTTTTCATCGTACTCTGTCCTTCGTGCATTGGAAATCACTGTGCTTAGACAGTTTGAGTTTCACTTGTGGGGGTCAGTGTGAACCAACAGAAACATAAGCTGCAAATTAACATTGATTTATTAAAATTGTCCCAATATTGACTTGCACTGGTTTTCACCTACCTATCATTGATTGATGAAAACAGATTATTCAACAACAAAATACATTGTTAATTTTCTTACAATTTTAAATTTATTACCTGCTATTTTCAAGGGATGCAAGGTTTATGGGAAGAAGATCAAAGGTCAGTAAATCAGACAGTTAGGTTCATAGCATATTTTCCTAGAACTGACTCTGGTTGAGAAATGAGACGCTTGCTGCAGGGATAAACCCAGATTTCATAGCGACCATCTGTTACAATGTCTTCCATTGGGGGAGCCATGACTCATGCGACCTCTTGCGACCTCTGCGTGGGTGCAGCACAGCTCTTCCAGGTCATTGTCCATCTAGCCTGGAGTCAAACAGAATGAACCCATGGAGGAAAGAATAGCCACAAAATTAGAATGTCACCACATCAAGGTGCTTTGACCTTGACATCAGGAATGCTGAGAACTAAATGAAGTCCTCACTGCTCACGTGTGAGGACCTGAGTTCAGTTCCTGCACCTGCAGGAAACACATGAAAGTTGCACAGGGAGAAGAGCATCAAAGGTCAGTGCTAAGGGGAGGGGAGGAGACAGGAGACTCTCTGTGGCCAGCCAGTCTCAGGGAAACGGAGAGCTTCAAGGTCAGTTAAAGCAATAGTCTCAAGAAATGAGGAGGAGTGTCTGTGAGATGGTTCAGCCGAAAAGGCCTCTGTCACTGAGTCTGATGATTTCACTTTGATCCCTGGGATCTACGTGGTGGAAAGAGTCTGGCCTGCACGTACAAACTCAAATTTCCAAGGTAGGAGGGTAGGAGGGTGAGGATTAGAATAATTAGGCAAGCCGGGCGATGGTGGCGCAC
>NW_004949105.1:1000848-1019245 GCF_000317375.1 Microtus ochrogaster | reverse complement strand
TACTTCAACCCTCAAAATACTAATTAACCACACCCTAAGCCTGAATCTCTTGTTTGTAGCCACACCTGGTGTTAACAGCTTTGAGAGAGCAAAAGAAGCTCAAACTCTCTGACCTTCAGACAGGGGGGACAGGACTCACATCTGTGTGTGCCCTGACATGCATATACACACTAACTAAATATTGCAATTTAAAAATAAAAACAAAAAAAGACACTTGAAATCAATCTCTAGTCTCCACATGTACACACACAAAACAATCGCAACTTAAAAAATAAAAAAGATAACTGACATCAATCTCTAGCCTCTACAAGTGTATATATATATACACACACACACACACACACATATACACACTCTAAATAAATGCAACTCAAAAATAAACCAGACACTTGACATCAATTTCCAGCCTCCTCAACTGTACATACACATACATATACACACTAAATAATTGTAACTTAAAAATAAAAAAGACACTTGATATCAATCGCTAGCCTCTATAAGTGGAAATACACACGCACACACAGAAAGAGAGAGAGAAAATAACTATCTTAAAATAAAAAAAATATAATGTCAAAGGGTAATTATGTTTCTTGAATCAGATTTCTCCATGCAATGGTATAGATGCCAGTTGAAGAGCACAGAGTGAACAAGGGCCATCTCCATGTCTCTGGCACTCTGCGGTTCTCTACCTGTGACCTGGACCCCAGGCTTTCTGCTTTGTCATGATGGGCACCTCATTAGCATTGATGTCTGGGATTCTGTCCCTCTTGGGAGGATTAAGGTTGAGCCATGCCTTTCATTATGGCGGGGGTCCTTATCAGAACATAATGGTTCCTTTTTTGGAATGCATTTTCATAGCCACTTGGATAATTTTGATGTGGTTTTTGATGCACGGAACATTTATGTCGTCAGAACAACAGTTTTACTTGATTTGTACAAGAGCTTTTTATGGCTTTAAAAAATGATTCTAAACTCCAAAAGAGGCTTAGCATGACTGATGGGGAAATGGTCCCAGTAGGACAAATTGAATATGAGGGGAAGTAGTTCCACTAGCGAATGCAATTATGGCAACTTTCAGAAGGCCTAATCGGTTACTTTTTAACTCCAAACTACAACTGGACAGAAGATTACAATTTATACAGGAATTTTTTTATTTCAAACATAAAGGCAAGGGTTGTGCTACAATAACACATTACATCTGTGGTTTTAGAAATGACACCTGCTTTACTTGACTTGACCTTCACTGTCACCTTGGAATCCATGTAGAAAAGATATTTATATCTTTATCTAACTGATGAGGAGGCTACGGCTCAGGCAGGATAGAGATTTGAGCTGAATTCTTATCATCTTTTGATATATCTAGGGTCGGTTACTCACAGAAGAAATTGCATCAGTAAAATGCATACAATTCCATATCAGGAGGAGCAGAAGCTTGCTCCTCCCAGTAAGATGGCTGAGTGTTGCATTGCTTTTCCTGGGAAGACAGGAACAGATTTACATCCATACCAGCTAGGGCAGCTAAAAACAGAGAAAGGAAAAGTTCCACCCAAGTCCAATTTGTAGAATCAATGAACTCACTGGGCTTTCTAAGTTTCTTACAGAAGCATGGGTGATTCAGAACCTCTGCAACGTCAGAAAGTCCCATCTCAGTGTGGGTGGTGATTACAGAGAAGCTGTATCTCCTAACCTTCCTGTGTACTCCAGCACATGCAGAGACCGACTGCAGCTGGTCAGCAGAATCACAGTGGTCAACAAGGTCATCAGGAGACCCTCTCGTTTCTTTTAGTGCTGGTAATGCTCACCATTGCCATTACCTGGCCATCACCTTAATATTCTGTTTATTTCCTTGTTATACTACCAGGCCATACTCATCTATGGTGGTCAGTCATGCCAGGAAGAAAAAGCTATACTATCCAAGATGAATTACTCTACACACCAGGGATAGAGAGGTTAAGAGTGCTTAACCCAGGTTCAGTTCCCAGCATCTATGCCAGGCATCTTTCAAGTATCCCTAACTTCAGCTAAAGGAGATCTGACCCTGCCCTCTTCTGGCCTCTGTGGGCAAACAGCAAGCTCATGGTGCATATATCTGATGTCGGTAAACACCACATCACATGAAACAGAAAGAAAACAAGAATTGTTCCACACTCCTCCATTAACCCTCCTTAATAAATGTTCAGGGGGTAGCTGCTGAGGGAAGCAGGGACTAGAGGTGGGTAAGCCATCATTCTCTGGTTCCTGCTTCATGTTTTTCCCTGTGAAATATTAGCAAGATCTAAAAGATAGTAAGTAAAACAGTCTAACTTAGTTTCTGGTGGAGTGCAGAACACCGGCCTTCTGGTAAACCTTTGTGAAGTGCAACTACCACAGTGCGTAGATCTCACAGACGTCAGATAAGTCTGGATGGAATCTTTGCTGCTGCTAAATTTCTTTCTTTCCACAGTTTGAATATGTCCTCATGACAGGCAGCCTGTGACTTCTGAAAAATAGGCCGGCTTTATGGTCTGTGACTGGGCGAGAAGGAAAGCAGATGGCAGAACCAAAAGGGCATCTGAAATCTGAGGACGGTGAGGTCTGGTTCACTACTGCAGTGTTTCGGTGGGGGATGCTAAAGATAAAAAATTAAATAAAGACTCGGGAAGCAAATGTGGGAGGCAGAAGGTGCTTAAGCCACACAAAACAACAGCTTGGGAATGCTTCAGAAAGTGTTTGAAGGTGACAGAGTTTTCTTTCTTGTTTGAATCATAGTGACATTTTTTTTTTTAGCAGAGATGTTGAATGATAGCCACTTCCCATGGTGCAACTTCTGACCGAGCTCCTCTAGTTGGTGCCCACAGGTACCATAGAGATACACAGGAGCATCTCAGTCTCCTTTGTCTGTCTCTGTCGCTCACACTCACTGAGCTTCTACTAAGAGGAAATTAGAAGAAATTGCCTCTAGGCCCCAGGATACAGAGAGGGTGTTGGCAACTCATGCTATTGGCATTTGTGTAGGAGGAAAGCCTGACGGCTGAGTGTTGTTTTCCATGAGCTATTTAAAGACCAGGGAAATTCCTGCTCACTAGAGAGACTTGGAGTACCTGTAATTCCAATACCCAGGAGACTAAGAAATAAAGACTGTGAGTTCATGGCTAACCTGAGATACATGGTGTGGTCAAAGCCAAGCTAGGTTATGCCGTGAGATCTTTTCTCCAATAAACAGCACGGGTTGGGGGGGGTGATCTATTTTAATCTATTTTTCTTTGCATTTAAGTGACTATTCATTCAGCAGACATGAGGCACAATCAGATTGTTACAAAAGGATCTCTTTTCAATTATCAACAGCAACAACAAAAAACTTTGCTTAAAAAGAAGAACTATGTGAAACACCAAATAATAAAAAATGTATGTTGGAAAAAGAAATAAAAAGAGGAAATACATGATACTTATTTTTTTCATCTTATCAGTTTTCATATTTACATGCACAATAAATTACTATGCTGGTCAGTGAGTTCCCCCGCTAACCCCACGAAGGTGCAGGTCATTCTCCACAGTTCCACAAGCTCCTTTATGTCATTGGTAGATATCCACCCATACAACTATGACAATGAATAATACCATTGCTTTACCCTAAGTCTATATGATACCTGATGTGTAAATTTGTTTGATGTGGCTTTGGAGGTACCTTCAAATAAATATATTCAGAACAAATACCACAAAAACAAACCAGAAACATTAGAGACAAATTACCCAGAAAAGAATTATTTTAGTGCTATGGAGATCCTGATTTGTGGTGGTGACCCTCTCTGTCCTATCTCTTGATATAACCTGAGCTCTGGGCATCCCCTAATGACTCCATTCTGGCCTTTGGTGTCAACAGCACCTTCCAGTTTCTTCAGAAACCATCAATGCTTTCACTGCAACAACACTAAGTAGAAGGGGCCTGTCAGAATGATCCTCCTTAGCAGCTTGCCCTTTGCTTTCCAGCAATCAAAACATTCAAAATCAACACTATAAAGGATCCAGACTCCCTGTGTATTTCCCATTTTTACGTAGCTTTTTTCTTTTACAAGGAGGTGTATTAATACTTAGGAATTCCAGGGCTTAACATGACTCATTTTTAGCCAGCATTTCTTAAATTATCCCATCTCCCTTTGGATGCCCCTAGACGTTTTCTTATTCTTACTTCCATATGTCTTACTTTCACTCTTAGCCCATGACTGACCAGGTGGCTGGTCCCCAACGTTCTCACCTTGTTCTCGCTTGCTCTCCCGACCCGTGTTCTAACTGCTTCACGAAGCCCCTTCTTAGGCGTTAGCTGAGGCCAACAGATAACAAAACAGCCGATAGTAATAAACCCTGGGAAGGTAGAGCGGATTTCTACACCTGCCTGCCTCCTCACACTATTTAAAACACAGATGGGTGGTGAAAGTCTTCAATCCCAGCACTTAGGAGACAGAGATAAGTAGATCTCTGTGAGTTCTGAGTTAGAGGCCAGCCTGGTCTATATAGAGAGTTCTATACCAACCAAGGCTACTTGCCAGAGACATTTTCTCAAAACCTACCAGTCAATCATACAAATTCCAAGAATTATATGTCATGTGAAGAAACAAGAAAGTAAAAATGGAAAGGAACTTGTGGTTATTAATTGTCCTAAAGGGAGCCCAGATTGGATTTTCTAGACAATGTTTTAAGCCAATTATTCTAAACATGCTTGGATTCCTATAGAAATTATGTTCAAGTGAATGGTGCCGTCTTACCGAATTGAAATGGCAATAGTGAAATAGCAATTGTTTCAAAACGCAGAGAAATCTTCTAAAGCACAACTAGGGTGGAGCCTCAGCAGTGTGACTGGGCTACCTGGAAAAGCAGTGACTCGGAAAATCAGCTACGGGAAATTGCCCAGTACACAAAGCAGCATGAAAAGGAAAGAAACAAAGACCATGGAGCAGCATCTGGAATACTATCGGACAGCCTTCCATGCAATCCAGCCACTAGGAAAAGAAGCAAATTAAAATAAACAGAGCCCTACACGCACTGCTGAGAGCCAGCCATGTATCCAACCGCACAGGCAAACACTAACAAAAGCACCGAGGCTCGGGTTCTCCCTTATCTCACTGTCGTTCGCATAAAGCAGTGGTTGCAAAACTGTATTTATGGGACAATAACACCCACGCATGCAAGGTTTATGACAATAGCACAAAGCAAAGTAACGCACGTGGAGCTGTATTGGAACAAGGTTCCTTTAGAGGGTAGAGTTACATTATGTTACTCAAAACTAGATAGCTTGAAGTTAAGATAGGAAACTGTGATCTCCCAGGCAACCACAAAGAAAATAACTCAAACATCACCTAAAAGGAATGGCAGGGTAATTAAAAGTCAATGTAATCTGATCTCTTTGAAGTAAGACGGCTACAGCTGAGAATAAATATGGAAATCTGTGTACTCTAAGACCAGAAGGAGGGGTTTTTTTCTATTTATTTTATGAGTTTACATATGTGGTTAGTGGGCACAACCTTGGTAAATAACGCATATATGTTCATGTGTATATATTGTATGTGTAAATCTATACACATACATATACACTTTGAACATTTTTATCTGTGATGTGAAGGGTTGAGGTTGAGTGATTTTTATAAGAATATCCAATTCTTGGGACTGGAGAAATGGCTCAATGGTTGAGTACAGGCTGCTTTTCCAAATGTCCCAAGTTCAATTCCCAGAAACCACATGGGGGCTCACAACCATCTATAATGAGATCTGGTGCCTTCTTCTGGTATACAGGCATACATGCAAACAGAACTTTGCACACATGATAAATAAATAAAACGAGAGAGAGAGAAAGAGAGAGAGAGAGAGAGAGAGAGAGAGAGAGAGAGAGAAGAGAAACGTCAAGACTTAAAATAAAAAATATCCAATTCTTGAACAGCACCAATTGATTTAAAAAAAATCCTTTCTTCATCCCAGAACTTTGGCATGACAGCTCACTATAAATTAGACATATACCTTTCCCTTCCCTACATTTCAGGAAATGTATTTTCCTCTTCTGAATTACTGCATTTACTGTAGATTTGTGTCACATCATGTCAGGTGACTTGGGTAGCCTACTTGGATCTTTTTCTTGCATCTGGTTTTAAGTCTATAGATCTTTGGAATTCCCTCTAGTTTTTGCAATAGGGTGTTTTGTCTGAATGCCTTTTCTACTGGGGTTTTAATCAGTTTTGCAGTACCCTGAATATTATTTGGAAGTTGACATTGTAACAACATTGAGTTCACCAATTCCAAATGCACACACACACACACACACACACACACACCATTTAAGTTAATTACAGAATATTTTTCTCTGTATAGAATTCAGAGTTGATAGATTTTCTTCTGAATTCAGGTGGCCTGGGACTGTCTTCTTGCTTATGTATTTTCTGATGTAAACTTTAACTGTGGATCTGGTTCCTGTAAGTATGTGTACCTAACTGTTTCCTCCATATTTCCCCGAGGCCCCTTGTCTATCCGTCATCAGTCAAGCCAGGATGCATATTGGGGTTTTGTTGCTTCTCCTGTTGATAATGGTGTGTTATTTAATCTCATTAGTATTTGTGGGTCTCTGATTTGTGCTTGGATGTCAATAAAGAATTTTCAAAATTTGGGTTTTGTTCTTAAAGTGTTTCTTCTGGGTTGCTTTCTCTAGTGAGTTTTCACATGTTAAATCACCTGGCACATAGCCACTGGAGACTGTTTTTATTGGGTAGACTCTTGTGTTTGGGTAACTTACATTGAGATTTTGAATAACTGATTCTACCTAAAGGTTGTAAAGTCTCATGATGAATCCAACAAAGACATTGCGAAACCACACTCTATCTCATAGGACATGTTGTACATTATGCTATTAAAATATTATTCAAACTTGTTATTTTTGATGATTGCCTTTGTTCTTCAGACCCTTTACCACTTATACCATTAATATCCACACAGTCCACATCTTCTTTGTTTCTGTATGTTCATTTCCTTTCATTTGGCAGTTGCACCAAACACTACATGGTTTAATACTTTTCCTCTAGATTTTCATTCAATTCTAAAAATAAGTTATTTTCATTAAGTTTTTCTCCTTTAATTAGAAGTAACTTTAATCAGTATATTTCAGGATTTCCACATGACTTGTGCTATTTTGCATCATTTATTTCTAATTATATTTCTTTGTGTTATGGAAGTATTTCTTGCAATTCCCTCTGATAATAGGGTTTTCTTAGACTTAGCCTGTTTTAAATAGAAGTTTGTATACAAATAGTCACAACATATCAAATTTTTAAATAGAGGTTCTAGACACATTTCATCTCAGATAAGGTCCCTGATACTGTCACCGTGATATGCCTCTATGACCTCATCAAGTCTGTCATTCATATATATTCAAAGTACCCTTCAATCATCTTCAAGTATAAGGAGCTGGAAGTTAGTGAAGCTCTGATGGTGTGAGTGTCCACAAAGCCACTTGTTCCACATCCATGGCCTTTTCCACCCTCTTAATTGGAAACTAATCACATGGTTGTTATTGTAAATTTGTCCCCATTTTCTAGACTTTTATCTGAGTACAATTATATGCACAACTCTGCTTGCTATATGTACTGAATTAGCAATGGCAGCTGCCTGTGTTACATGAATACATCCTTCTATATTAACTGACTTACCTTGAGATGGGCTGTTTCTAATTCGGGGATAAAGTGAGTGAAGACATTATAATCAAGTACCCTTGTGTGCAAGAGGCATACTTTCTTCCATCTTTGTTAACACATGGAGTTGTCAGACTTCTTAATTTTAGTCTGACAAAATTGTTTAACAGCAACTCATTGTCTTTTCCTTGGCCTCTGATATATTATTATGCATTCAACAATGATTTCAACGTGACTTTCTGTGAGTTGTGAGCTGTGTTAAACCTGTGCTGAGCCCCTGCATGCCCCAGTGAGCCTTTCTAATGCTCTAGTCCTGTAGCCAGTGGGGGAGGTACTCTGCAGGAAAAGAAAAACAACACATGGGCAACAAAAGGAAAATCAATCACATGCAGGCTGCTTCCTGTAAGTTTGGACTACACTTCAGACTTTCCTTAAAATAAATAAAACCCCCTCTTACTCTTTCCCCTGTACCTTGGATTTATTTTTGCTTTCTTCCCTTTTCTTGGTTTGTTTCCTTGATTTGTGGCTGTTGTACAAAGCTTTCACCTGGGGGAGAATTGTTTGGCTGTGGGCACCACACGTGGAACTCAGCACGAAGACTGCTCATACGTCATGTTTTCATTTTGGTTAATTGCCAATGTTGTTCTCACGACTCTGTGAACACTTCCTCCAGGAATGAATGATTGATTAAATTAAAATTAACAACTCCCTTCCCGTTACAAGTCCAACTCCTCACTCCTGTTATTACCCATTGGTGAGCTTTACAGTGTTACCCTCCCGGAAGTGCAACCCCTGGGACCAAGTGTTCGAACACAGGAGCCTATGGGGGTATTTCCCTGTCAAACCACAATGTTGACCTTTGGACTCACTAAGGGAATTGTTCCCTCACAAAATCTGATATTTAACCTTGCTGGATCTTTTTCTTCTCTATAATGTGTAGTTTCAAATTTTTTAATGTCATTATGGGATTTTTAAATGAATATGTAGCTATATTCTTACCACATAGTAATGATTTTCACCTTAATCTAGCCTTAAATTATATTATTATTTTTTCTTCTTTGCATGCCCCAGGGTCAAAGTTTTCTTTTTCCTATGATCTTTCCATGACGCTGTAATTGGCAGTTTCATTTCTAAATACTATATAATTAGATTTCAAAGTCAAATTGAAATATTTTGTTACTAGATGTAACAGGCTTTCTTTTGGGCCACCAACCAGCTCCCAAATCATGACAAGAAGACTTATTATTAGTTATGAATACTCGGCATTATCTTATGTCTGTCCCACAAACTCTTATAATTCAATTTAACCTGTTTTTTCTTCATCTACATTTTGCTCTGGGGCTTTTTAACCTTTCTTTCATTCTGTAAATCTTACTCCCTGTCTGGCTGACTGGCAGCTGCCTAGCTGGCCTCCGGCATCTCCCTCCATTTTTCTCTCCTTCTCTCTTCTCTCCTCCTACTTATTCTCTCTGCCTGTCAGAGTCCTGTTTATCCCTCTACTGTCTGACTATGTGCCATTCCACTCTTTATTGGACCAAATCAGGTGCCTGAGGCAGGTAAGGTGAAACAAATGCAACGCATCTTTGCACAATTAAACAAATATAACATAAACAAATGTAACTCATCTTTATACAGTTGAAGTAATACTCCACTGCACACAGGCACATCTACTGTGTTTATATTCATTGTTACTCTGGGTCTACATTTAGCTTTAAGTCAGGTTTTTCCACTAAGTTTTATATGTGTGACATCTCTCAGCCTATTTTCTGGATTTTGTGTGTGTGTGTGTGTGTGTGTGTGTGTGTGTGTGTGTGCAACTTTTTATCACAATTTCTTAGTTTTTTTTATGGTTGAGGGCTCTTTTAATGCTGAAATCATTATCAGAAAAGTGTGTAAAATACACCACACTTACACACACATACACATGCAACTCACAGGCCCTGATTATAAATATTATACCACTTTCCTAGCTGCCTTGACTTCTGCACACTTTGGTGATTAATAAAGCCCGGCACATGCTGTATTTAAAATTCTAGATCAGTTGCCAAGTCCGTCTTCTGCAATATTGAACAGTGCGCTATACTCTGGGCAGCCGCCCAGCCAGTGTGGGTCTTACAGGCTCAAGGCCCCTGTCCTTACTCAGACCCTTTTCTGGTCTGCCCATTTGCTCCGTTTCCTCTTCCCATTGCAGGCTTAGCACTCCGTGCCTTGGTAAACATGTACTTAGAGTTAATTGGCCTGAAACATACAGCACAGATAAGACTCCAGCCAGCTGCTTCGATCGCAATTACCCAATTGATTTCTTCTCTCATGTTTGAATGACTATAGACCTTGGAAATACAGAGGCTGACACTGTAATGAAATTCTTAAGTGGTCCATCTTATTTTTTCAGCAATTTAAAATGTTTTTCTTCTTCATTAGAAGTAGCTTAACGTGGAGCTGGTTTTGTGGAAAGTTTTTAGTTCTGTAGTGAGAAGAAATCCTTGCCCATTGTTACTGGTCATCCAGTTTTAGAAAAAACAAACTAATACCCTGCCAGCATAAGCCAAACCATCACGGAGGGGACACTGAAGCCGAAAACAGCTACGTCGCAGTCTCAGATGGGTGACAGTGGGAATGTGGGAGTCAACTGTGCATCTATCCTGAGTCTGAACTGCGTGTTAAATACAGTTCATGACGGATGATAACTCAAAACACTCCTTTCTCTGGGGTCCACACAATGTTATTGGGAGAGGTTCCTTGTGGGCTAGCTGTCACAGGCTCTGCATCCATTCCTCCTGTGTCTCCCGTGTACAGAATTCTAGCTACATCATTTCCTCGCGTAGACTGCAAAGTAGCGGTAGCGCTCATTAGCACAGTCACTGCTTGGCGCATTAAACTTGTTGGACATGGGGATTTACAGGGTGCAGTTTAAATATAGCTACAGAATTAGCCTCTAAGTCTAAGAGCAGCAGCAGTGTTTCCTGCCTCCACCTCACTGTTCTGATAATCAGCTTCATATTTGACAAGACAAAGAAATGTTACTGCCGAATGCGAGCATGCTGTCTGTGGAGAGAGGCCAGACAGCAGTGAAAGGATAGATAGATATTCATTCTCTTGGGCAGCAAGTCTCAACTTGTGGCCGCCCTGTTCTCATCATCACAGGACATAGGCCATCACACACCTCTCCCAAAGACTTGTCTCGCCATAGCCACTCAATACAGTATGTTGATTGCACGGTCGATCCTGGGCCCAGGCGGCGAGTGCAGTCAATGTCACCAGCTACTTCCTAACAAGTAGCAATGAGAGTGCTCAGGCTCAGGCTGGGGTCTCAACACAATACAGAAGCAGCATGTTTTGCACAAACATGCATTTAAATTAGTGTAAACACCATTGAATAATGCTTTGATTTAGTTGTGCTCATCAAGATCCATGGGAAGGCTGACTCTCAGAACTCTGACCTGTGAGAATAAACTGTTAATGACTCATTCCCAATTCACTAACAGAACAACAGGCTCAATTACACGTGAAGAGTTATTCTTCCTTGTCCTTAGAAGCACACATTTCGGTAATTTCTACCAATCTGACATTGTTACCTCAAACTTCCATACTGAAACCATTAGCAGTAATTGTCCAACACAGAATCAGATAGTCTAAACCAATATGGGATCGTCTAGATCAGGTTGCCCTGTGGAAATATCTCTGCAGAATAGAGATTATCTTGATTATGTTAACTTATATGAGAAGACCTGCCCATTGTGGGTGGGTGGCACCATCCCACAGGCCAAGAGTTCAAGACTTTGTAAGTGTGGAGAAAGTGAATTCAACACTGTCATATATTCATGTATTAATTCATGGCTGTCTGGTCTTGGTTGTGATAAATCTGGAACTGAGAGCCCCCCCCCCCAAAAAAAAGAAAAACCCTTCTTACATTAAGTTGTTTCTGTTGGGGCATGTTTTTTATTTTCATAGAAATTGAAATGGAAGCTGAGACAGGAAAATTTTTAAATTATTGCAAGGAATATAATTACAACAAAACAATAGGCACCTCTGTGTGTAATTTCAACATGTTACTACCATATATATGTATATATAGTATCCACATGTATGTATGATGGAGGTGGGTCATATATCAATCTGTTGATTTCATTGGTTAAGCAATAAAGAAACTGCTTGGCCCTCATAGGTTAAAACATAGATAGGCGGAGTAAATAGAACAGAAGGCTGGGAGAAAGAAGCTGAGTCAGGGAGTCGCCATGATGCTCCCACACCAGGCAGACGCAGGTTAAGATCATTCCTGGTAAGCCAGCTCGTGGGCTACAGCAAATTATTAGAAATGGGCTAGTCCAGGTGTGAGAGCTAGCCTATAAGAGGCTAGATAGAAATGGGCCAAGCGGTGTTTAAAAGAATACAGTTTCTGTGTAATTATTTCTGGGCAAGCTAGCCAGGTGGTGGGAAGCAGTCCACCGCTCCTACTACTACATATGTATATATATAGTGAGTAGTGTATTGAATGATAAAGTATGGAAAATTCAGCATTTTTGCCAATGTGAGTATTGAAGCGTGGGTGATAACAACAGCTCTCTGCCCCCTTTCTGTTCCTCGCCAAGATGAATTTTGGTCCCTGTCCACACGCATACTTCTGTCATCAGATCTCCTACCTCAGTCTCAACCTTGCTTCAGCTTCACTCACAGAGAAGAAGAGGAATAACGTTGCCACAATAAAACTTGTTTGGACATAAAGAGATTTTACAGCTCTCTTGAAACATTTCCTAATTTTTCGCCTGGCTTCTCAAATGCTTAGCCGTTCTTCTTCAGCTGTGTTTCTGCATGAGGTTGGAACAGAAACAACAATGTGGATCTGCGGATAGACAATCCATCGTACTGTGGAACGATTCGTGATAAGCACTTGGCATCACTACTCATACTGAAGAGATATAATTTTTATTTTAGGGATGTGTTCTTCCCCCTGAATTATCATGCCCTTATCCATAGCAATGAAGTACTACTATAGCTAAGGACAGTTCAGCAAGCACAGTAACTAACTTCTAGGTTAGTACCACTGTCTATAGAATAAAAAACAAATTGAGGTCTCATAATAAATATAATACTATGAGAAAAATAAATAAAACAAGCAATAAAATAAACCTAAAATTTCAAGATTCATAATCCAAAGAAGTCGCAATTAATTTTTTATAAATACCCAAAATTGATAGCTGAAACCTACCAGCCGTATGTCAACAATACAAAAATATCTATTCATTACCACTCATTAACCCACGAGTACGCCTAAGATATGGAAACATGGGAAAATAAAATTAAACAGAAAAGGGTAGACAATGTCACACCAGCCAGTCCAGCTCAGCATAAGAAAGACTTCCTGGAGAAAAGGAACAGAGACCTAAGAGAGAGCCCTGTGCAGCCATGACCTCAGCCATTTACGTGAAGCCACTCAACCACTCTGGTCCCCAGATACCATCTTTACAAAGACATATGTCCAAATGCTTCCCTTCAGATATAGTTGAAGTTGAAAATCTCATAGGTCCTGTGTATTTGTGTGGATCCAATTTGCCTAAACTTTGCGTTGCACCATGACGTCATCAAATAGCCAAAAACATTTCCAATTAAGAATAATCTGGGACATCACACTTCTGACTTCAAACCCTTGTAAAGCGACAGTAGTCAAAGTAACATGGCAGAGGTGAAAAAAACATATAAAGAAGCCACCGGACACAATAGAGTGCCCACAAACAAACTTCCTGGAAAAAAAAAAAAGAGGCTAGAGGGCAAGTTCTTTCATTTTAGAAAATTTTGTTTCTATTGTTAAGGGCAGGAGAAGCAGCTAAGTGGTCAAATTCATGTGAGGCTCTTCCAAAGGACCAAGGCTTGATTCCTGCATGGTGCTCACAATAGCTGGTAGCCCCAGTTCCAGGAGATCTATTGCCCTCTTCTGGCCTCTGTGGGCATTGCACAATGTGTCGCACATGCATGCATTCATGAAGGCAAAATACACATTAAAAAAGAAATTGTTTTCAATTATGTGTATCTGTGTATCTCTGTGGATGTAGGCATATGGCTTCCAGCTCCCACAGGGTCTGGAAACTTTGGATTTGCTGAATCTGGAATTACAAATGGTTTGGAATCTGCCCAACATGGGTGCTGGGAATCAGACTGAGGATTAGGGAACAATTTATTCAACAAACAGTACTGAAAAACCTTCACACATACATACAAAAGAACAAAATCAGAAACTTACAAAGCATGCACAAAAGCCACTTCAAAATAGGTTCAGTCTTAAACATAAACCTTGAAACATCTAAAGAAAACAAGGAAAAAAATCTCTGTGTGTACATTTTTAGAAAGAAAACATGTTTATTTAGACTTCCTGGTATTGACTTAGCTCTTTGCTAAGACATCAAAGCACAGGACTCAAAAGCCAAAGTGGATAAATCTTTAAAATTCTGTACACAAAAAGGAAAAATGAAAGCAAAAGACAATTTGTGGTGAAGGGAAAGTTCATCTACCCACACTCCACATAATGGATTGATGCTGAAATCAGATGAGGAGCACATTACGACTCAACACTAAATGTATAAATGTGTTTTTAATGGGCTAAAAGTCCAAGCATATATTTCTTCAAAGAATAAACATCAAAATGGCCAACAAGTCTGTGAAATGATGCTAATGTCACTAGGCACCAGAGAGATGCAAATCCAAACAGCCTTTACTTACTGCAGCTTTAGGGGAATCCTAACCAAGACCATAAAGGCAATATCTGTGGGTGGGGATGGAACCCTTGTACCATTGTTGGGCATTCAAATTAGCTATGGGGAATAATTCAAAAAGCTTAAAGCTAGGACTGCCTTATGTTCCATCTCTGTGATGATCAGTTATTTAACCAATAGTATTGAAAATGAAATCACAAAGTGATATCTGAATTCCCCTATTTTTTTTTTTGCATTCTTCCAAAAATCAAGATGCTGGACCAACAAAATGGCTCAGAGGATAAAGGCACTTGATACCAACCCTAACGGCCTTAGTTCTTTTTCTAAAATCTACATAGTAAAGAGAATTGATTCTTCCAAGTTGTCCTCTGACCTCCATATACCCACTGTAAATGCACGCTTACACACAGATACAGACACATACAAAGTGAAAATAATTACATGTCTACTGACTGACAAATTTTTAACTTATGTAATGGAATAAGAATATATAGGAATAAAATCCTGCCTTCCATAGGAATCTGGACAGAGTTGAAAAGTAACCTGAAACATAGAATAAAACAGGTACACCAAGGCATTTACATGTTAGCTCTCAGCCAGCAATTTCACAGGGGCAGTGAGAAAGGCCATCGTCAGGAACTGTGGGGAGGCTGGGTGTGGATAGATTTTGTCTGTGTTTGAGGAATGAATACTGGAAATTTGACATGAATACTGTATCTTCTGAAGATAACTCTATCATTCACTTGAAAATCTGATAAGGTGATAAGTTTCAATTCCAATCTTTCTCATCGTCCACCAACAACAGGTGAAATGCATGGTACCCAATTGGGCAGTTTGGGGGGGGGGGCATCATATCACACTGCCCACCTGAAGAACATCGTTTTGTACTAAGATACTGTTCTGTCTCTAGCCCATAAGAGCACCTGAGAGGGACATAACTTGTTGTGTGAGATCAAACTGAATGTTGAGCCATACTAGCTAAAAATAAAAAGCCAGAGATTCGGAGATGTAATTCAGAAGAGGCCCAAGGTAACTGTGGAAGTGTGGTGGGGAAAGCCTCCTGCTTCAATACTATAGTAAAGTAGTTTTGAAGTGGCCCATCCACTTTCAATTCTTATTTCAGCACCTTTGGCCTTTTTTCAATCCAGGCTTCTTTACTCAGCTTATGGTTTATTTTATGGAATGAAGTGTGGCTCACAGTCAATTGTTCTTTATTATTATTTTTTTGCTAATAAATACATTAAATTATCACAGTGTATATATACAGTTTTATATGTTCATAATGTCTCTCCCCGCTGTGTGTGTGTGTGTGTGTGTGTGTGTGTGTGTGTGTGTGTGTGTGTGTGTGTAAAAGAGAGGGGACAAAGAAACTTCAATATGCCAGATGCAATCCTAATCTTAGCCCAAACAGGCACTTCTTCAAACAGCCAATCCATTTCACTGTGAAATGGAATATTAAACACACACACACACAGTCTATAGAGAAAAGTTCCATCCAGAGTAGCTCAATATATAATGCATATAAAATATTTAACAACCTTAATAAAAAGTATTTAAAAGACTAAAAGGCACAGAAAAGTGGAGAAGACAAACGTGTAAGAAACTGCCTGAGAGTCAAGAGGGCAGTAGTGATAAGGGCCAGATACTAAACTCTTTAAAGAAAACCAAGGCTATTATGGAAAACTGAAATTACTCTGCAAACATTATAATATGTATAAGAAATTATTTTGATCAAAAGGCACCTCCCCAGTTTTATTGGTTGATGTGGCCTTTATGCTAATGGTCCCTCTCTCCAAAAGAGCCACCAAGAAGGCAGCAGGCTCTCGGAAAACACAGAGAAGACCCACAGCTATTGGATCTCATGTGAGTTCATGTCCGTGGTCCACTGCAAAAATATGAGAAGATGAAGCAGGCACAAGGACCAGCATCATCGGCAACAGCTGTGGCAGTGTGAGCAGTAGCTATGCATCTGGGGAGTAGGCACACTTGCCTCGTACCATGTATCTTCTACTCTAGAATGGGTCCTGAGAGTCTCTGGAGGAGACCCGACACATGTCTTTCCCAGGCAGCAGGGCACAGCAGCCACTGAAATTGCCTAAACCAGATACCAGGTGCTCTAGATAATAGCTAGCTAGACAGAGAGACAGAAGAAAGAGAAGGAGCCTTAAACAAGGGTTTTTAGCAACACTCAATTCCTGTTCTTCATAAGAATCCTTCATTAAATTCGGAACTTCAAACCCAGTCTGCGAAAGGCCATCTCTGCAGAAATAAGCAGGCTGTAGGCTCTAGTATTAATAATGATAAAATCAATGCATGAGTATGTCTGAGGGTCAGGGAAGCAAAGAGTTATGAAACCATAAAGGCTGGGTGGTGGTGGCACATGCCTTTGATTCAGCACTTGGGAGGCAGAGGCTGGCCGATCTCTGTGAGTTCGAGGCCAGTTTGGTTTACAGAGCAAGTTCCAGGACTGATAACACTGTTACACAAAGAAATCCTCTCTTGGAAACAAACAAACAAACAAACAGCAACAATAAACGGGAAAAGATATAAGGAAGGAAATAAACGGCATTCATCTTTATTTGCATAGCCAATTCCCAAGGAGAAAACTGCAAAGCAAATGTGTAAACCGCATCAGGACACAGAACACAAGTCAATGTATTAAGTGTCCACTCCATAGCTTTCCACTAAGAGTAGATAACCGGAATGAAATAGAGATAAAACTGGCATCATTGAAACAGACGGAATATTTAGGGATAAATTTAACAAAATATGAACATTTCTATACTCAAATTATGAAAACATGAGATAAGTGAGAAAAATTAATAATCAGAAACTTATACTGTACTTAGAAATCAGAAATCACCAACATGGGGCCTCCACTGCAGACTACTTTCCATGGATGTTCTCAGCAAGCTTGATTTAAGTTTGTACTTAGATGTTACAGTAGACGGTCGAGAACAAATTCTGAAGTGAGTATTGAAAACAAAAGATCCGAAATCGGACAAGATGATGCGAAAATTAAGGATAATAGAAGGTCCAGCAAGATGGCTCACATGGTAAAATTGTTTGCCTTGAAGCCTGATGGCCTGAGTGTGATTCCTGGGCCCCACATGGTAGAAGGTTAGAAGGAACTCCCTAAAGTTGTCCTCTGGCCTCCAAATGCACACCATGTCACCTGTCACACACACCCATTGAATAACTTTCTTAAGAAAAAAAATTAGAGGTCTGACACTCCCGGGTTCTAAGCATTTTCATGTGTTACAATTAATCAAGTCTAGGTGATGACTGAAGAAAGAACATTCATCCACATTATGTATCCAAATAGAAAGAGATCAAGTGACTTTTGTTAAAGGTACAAGGATCGTCAACACAGAATGAGAAGCCTTTAAAAGGAACCATGGTGAAACAATGGGCAGCCTTATGGAAGTGCTGTCTAGCTGAGCACCCAAACCACGTGATTCTCCCGGCTCAAATTAGGTCAAAGTTCTATGTGTAAACTTATAGAATGCCTAGTCTTATTGGATGTGTGTCACACTTTAAGTGTGTACAATAAAGCATGTGTTCAAAATGCATGCACTATGGATACATTTTACCTAATCAAATAGCTTTCCAATTTTCAAGTGTGTTAAAAAAAAATGAGTAAAAGCAACACACTTACAGAAAATACTTGCAAAGCACAGAGCTAGAATTTTGTGACCATTGTATACGATCACAACTCAGGACTAAAAGAGTAAACATCCCAGTAAAATCCAGGCAACATATTTATATAGATAGCTGACTGAGGAAGGCTAAGCACAATGATGCCCAGAGGAATCAGGGTACACAACGGAAACAATGCTAAGCTACCACAGCACAGCCCCCAGAGTCCTTACACACAGATGCTTAGAAAGCTGTGGAGCAGTGTGAACTTTCAGAAGGAGCTTGGGGATGTGTTAAATGGTATAGCCATTTGGGAAATAGCCATCTTAGAAAGTTCTTATAAAGTTAAAAATACATTTACCTTAAGATATACTGGGATTAAAAGGAAAAAGAGAGAGAGAGAGAGAGAGA
>NW_004949105.1:978910-1000748 GCF_000317375.1 Microtus ochrogaster | reverse complement strand
AAGACCTCTATGTTCTTTAAGGGACACTCTCTAAATGTTCTAAAGAGAGGTGAAACATTTCATCCTGTGAGGAGGCACATTAAAAAAAAACTCAAGAACTAAACAACACAAAAAATATCAGGAAGTTCCTGAAGCTGACTTGGTAGTTAAAATCACTTGATACTCTAGCAGAGAACTTGGGTTTAACAGGTGTGCTTACCATCATCTGTAACTGCAGCTCAATTGGATCTCTTCTGCCCTCTGTGGGAAGCTTTGTGCATGTGAGACACACATCTATATACACACACATATCTATACACACACATACAGACATCTATACACACAAATACACACACATACACATGAAAGAAGGAAGGAGAAAGGGAAAAGGGAAGGAGGGAAATTCTGCAAGATGTGATAATATGGATAAATTTTTTTTTTAATATGGATAAATCTTGAGGACAGCACACTACCTGATATAAACAATCACAGGAAGGCAGCTGTTACATGGTTTTTATAGGAAGCATCTAAAACAGCCTGGTGCTTAGGACTGAGGAAGATTTGTTGTTTTCAGGGTCTTGGAGAAGGCAAAAATAAGCAGTTATTAACCACTTCAAACAAGAGTTTAATTAAGCAAGAGGAACAAGTTCTACCCATCTGTTTTCCAACTTTGAACTTACAATAAAAAAACTGTAATAAAAATTTGAACAATTCAAATATAGTAAAGTATGAATTTCATGTTAACTGCTCTTATCACAGTACAATAGAGTAAAATAAAATAGACAAAAAGTATAAGAAAAGTGAAAGACATCAGTCACCTTGTGGGGGCAGGGGAGACAAGTCTCAACATGCAAGAAAGACAAGTGACCTCTAATGTCTAACTGTTAACTGGTGAAAGACAAGGAGAGAGAACTCAGAAGAAAAACAGAAAACTGCAAGAGAGAACTCACAAACCCAGAGATGACTATGTGACCAATGTTCAAGCCACTCATTTTTGGAGAAATGCAAATTCAAAACACACGGAGAAAACATTTCTCATCTGTCACACTGGCACACCTTTCTAAAAATTGAGTGAAAACGTTCTGCTTGCTGGGCTGTCAGCAAGCAGGTCTTATCAAATATTATTGATGAGATCACAACTCTCTCAGCACACCTAGAGGAAAAAACCCCAGTACTTAAAGGAGCTAGGGCACAGAAGAAACGCACACAGGCACTTAGCCTCCGCCTCAATGATCAGCCCTACTTCTGAGAAGCCACTGTGCTGGAGCCACCCCATCAGTGGCACACAACTCCAAAAGCTTTTGCTTTGCAGCGCTGCTGGTAGTTAGGGCCACAGAAGCAACCTGGCTTCCCAGGAATGAGAGAGCATTTGCACAGCAATAGTCCATGAGTGTAGAAACATGTGTTGCTGCTACACAACGGAGAACTATTCCGAAGCTGCAAAGGATCTTCATAAGCTGTAATTAAATGGTTTTCACCTGAATGTGTGTTAAGCAAACCAAGCCAAGTCCGAGATGCTATGTATAGCACACTATCACATATGTAAAGAAGAAGCCATGAAGGTTGTATCTGGAGGAAGGATAAGTTAGAAAGTGTACAGAGTGTGCTTCTACAGAGTGAGAGAGAGAAAGGCAAAGATGGAAGAATGGAATAAGAAGCGCTCATAAGAGAAAGAACAAGGTCTCTAAATGCGATATAGTTATTTCTCAGTTCTGCATATCCTTCACAGACCCAAACTAAATAATTAAGAGAGAGAATGTGGAATATAAAATTAAAATATGAATGCTAACAAATTACTATGTCCTAAGGATGACGTTGCTAAGATGGAGGAAAGGGAAAATTTTGACAGTCTCTCGACTAGCATGTAAAGTTGAACAGAAAAGCTGTTGAGTTCTTAGGTTATCTATTTGGTTGACTCAGGGAAAGGAATGAACAGTTCTGAAACTGCTACATAAGGGGCTGAGGCTGTTTCTGTTGGAGAGGAAATTCATAGCTAAGAAGAGATGAAGGAACAGAGTGAACAATGTGGTGGTTGGAGTCTTGTACAGCCTTGCAGGAGATGTATGAGAACAGAAAGACTTTGGCATGCAAGCAGAAGGGCAGGCTAGTATACATGAAACTCTCTTCTGACAAAATGGGAGCCAATATATGGTGGGATCTTTCCTGTCATATATAAATAGAAGGTATGGATTGGCCATGCTCATCTTTGCAGGACTTTTGCACAACACTACCAGTTTGCCCATGTTTAAATCTCTCTGTAAAACCTACGACACTAACTTGGCTCCCTCCTCCACCTCCAAAAGCAAAAGAAATCACTCAAGCTAACATTCCTAGAACTGCCTATATTCTGTAATTCAAGATGATGCTGCTTTCTTGCAACAGGATGTCGTTTCTTTTCCTTGAGAGATAGATTTCTTCATGTGGGTACTCTAAAATCTTTATTTAAGTACATTTTTTTTAACTACAAATGAAGTCTATATTGCTGTGGAATAATCCTTCTGTATGATGTGAATACATATTGATCTCATTGGTTAAAGAAGCTACTTTGACCTATAGTAAGATAGAATAAGGCTAAGCTAGAAAACCAAATGGAGATACCTGGAGAAGGGCAGAGTCATGGAGACATGAGCCAGCCACCAGAAGAACAAGATGTGCTAGAGAACAGTTAAAATGAAAAAGTCATATGGAAAAATGTAGCTGAATAGAAATGGGTTAAGTTGTAAGAGCTAATTAGTAATAAGCCAGAGCTATAGGCCAAACATTCTGTAATTAATATAAACTTTTGTGAGATTATTTGAATGTGGTTGGTGGGGACAAAAGAAAAGCCCTGCTTTTGGTTGTAGCATATCTTTCAGTATATGATCTATACCACAATACATGTTGGAATGGCTGAATCACACCTGTATGTTTATAGAGTCTTATGTTGCCTTGAGTTATTTTGTTATGGGCATACTTTGGGTTCAATATCCCCACAGAAACTATTGCAACTTAATCACCATTGCGTGGTAGGAAGAGATGGAAGCTTAATACACTGTGGCATTTATGGATGGAATATTCGAGAGGGGATTAAGGTTAAGTGAGATAAAAAAAAAGTGGTAGCATTGAGGGGACTGTGGCTTCCTAACAAGACAGGGAGAAACCTGAGCTAAGACATCCTTACCTTGTGACTCCTAGCATCAACTTGGGGCCTCATAGAGACTCCTCATCAGGAAATGCCCTCTTGGATACTGCCTTTCTTCATGAAAAATGACCCAGCCTGTGGCATTCAGTTACAGCAATAAACACAGGACAAAGATGGGGCAAATGTATAACATATTTTGATGCAAATATAAATGTTTGCTCTTGGGTACTTTCTAGAAATATAATGCTGGCCCAGTGAGTGTGTATAATTTATCGAAATGGCAATTTTTCTTGCAGTGGGAATCAGTCTCCCACAGATGTTCTTGTCCTCATGAATACTTGCTATGTCCTATGCTCTTGTGTAAACCATGTTGGTGGGTTTCAATTCCCCTTGCTCTAACATTTCAGAGTTCAGAACTTTTACCAGTGCTTACTTGTAAAGATCTCTTCAGCCAACATTTCCATTAGGTGATTTGTCACCGTTAAGAGCTCATGGGAATTCTTTATAAATTCCGTCTGCCCTTTGTCAAACGTGAGAGTGACTAATATTACTTGTCACTCTGAGTTGTCATTTGAACTCATTTAATAAAATGTTTGATAAGGAGTATGAGTTTGATTTAATTTATCAGTATTTTCCCTTAGATTAATCTTTTTAAAAAATTACCTTGCTTGAGAAATCCATGTCAAACCTAATTCTGTAAAATGCATGGTTCCAAAATAGATGTTTCTGTGTTCTTTGACACGTGAAGCCGTTCCTAACCAATATCCAATTTATCTAGTGCCATTTGTTTAAAATTATCTTTTCTGTCCTATCTTGCAGTGTAATTCTTGCCGTAAGTGAAATCATGTAACGTTGGGAAGTTTATCCTATCTGTTCATTTCTGCACCTGTGCCGGGGCCTCAATTGAAATGAATCTGCCTTTCTACCAAACCTGGCTGGTTATCACTAGTTCTCCAAGTTTGTATTTACTCCATTTTGACCTTCAATTGTCATATAAATTTTATAGCACACCAGTGTCAATAAATAATGATACAAGTTTACAAATCAGCATGCCAACCCCTTCTGGGCTTCTCACTAGAACAAAACCAAATGCTTAAATCAGTGTGTGGATAAATGTAGGTTCCATGGAAGGCAATTTACATATTATTGCCTCAAATACAAAAGTTTATCTGTTCCTTTTTGCAATTTTTCTTTTTTTTTTAAATCATTCTCAACTGGATGTTGTATGTTTCTGCTTTTTGGATTTGTACATTATTGTTAAATGTATTAATGGTCACGTGTTGCATCACAGCAGAAACAGTACACTTAATGCTCTCTAATTGCTTAGTATAGTTTGAATATGTAAGGTCCCCAGCAGGATTATGTGTTGTATTGGTCTCCAGTAGTCGTGCTAACTTTTAGGAAGGGATGAAATTTGAAATAAGGGAGCCTCACTAGAGGAAGAACTCCATTGGAAGCATGCTTTTGAGGATCTGCTTGATCCTTAATCCCTTCCCTTCTCTCTGCTCTCTGTCCATCTTGAAGTTAGTAGCCTCTAACCCATATTCACACCACTAACATGCTAAGCCTCCCCACAGGGACAGTAAGCACAGCTCTGGCCCATGAACTGAGTCTTCTGGATCTGTGGCTAGTGAATACAGCTTTACCGACTCAGGCTATGTAAGGTATCTTTTCAGAAGGGAAATACACTCTCTGTGGATTTGTAGACACAAAGTTAGTAGAGAGGCTGACTTTATATCAGGGTTTTGTAAACTCTCACACTTACAATTCCATTAGATAGTCTTTGGGATTTCTAAAAGTTAGACTTTGTTTCTTACTTTCAAATCTTACTACCTCTTACTGCCTTTCCATGTTTTATTCCTCTGACTTTGTTAGTACCGTGCTGCATAGAGATGGCAAGGGTGGGTACCCTTTAAATACAGGACTTAGCAGAACACTTCCTATACTTATTCATTAAGTACAAATCATACTATAGTGTCTCTTGTACCATAATAGTTATGATTAACAGAGTCTTTTCTTCATACTTCATAAGTGTATTTTTACCTGTAGCTGCTGGCCTTAGGCATATGGATTTTTGCATTTGATAATATGATTATTGCTTTCTCCTTTATTTATTGAAAAAAAATTAATTGATTGCCAAGTATTAAAAACATGAAAAATAATTAGAATTATGATAAATTAATTAGTTATATTGGCAAATTTAATTAAGCACCATTAAAGACAATTTAAATCTATTTTCATGAGGGAAATTAGCTTGTAATTTTGAGCTTTTTAAAAAATTTTTTACACCCTAAGCAAATTGTCACGTTAAAACAAATAAAAAAAATCTAGAAACATCTAGATTCTCTTCTTCCTCTTCTTCCTCTACCTCTTTTCTTTTCCTCTTCCTTCTTCTCTTCTACTTCCTCCTCCTCCTTCCTCTTCCATCTCTTCTTCCTTCTCTTGCTCTGCCTCCTCTTCCTCATCTTCCTTCTCCTTTCTACAAAGTATGGAAAGGGTATGTATTCCTTCATACTCATTTGCAGGATCTTAGTAGTGAAGACAATGAACCTGGGGCTCACTTTGTAGAAGGCATCCAGTTATATCTTCAGTCCCTTGACTAGAGAAATTTCATGTCCTTCTAGTTCTCCTTGAGTTAGTAATCTCATGGTGAGAATTTAAGAATTTATATAATTTGTCCTCATCTTATAAATAATTGGCAAAATATCCTCAGTTGTTATGTCTTCAAACTGTCTAGTCATTATTTGGCAATGTTGAGTTTTATACATGAGTTTGTGATTCTTTATTAGTCATTACAAGGTTTATCTTTGTTATTAAAAATTCTGAACAGTCAACATCATATTCAGTTACTACTGTGGGACAATGGTCTGTATTATGTCAATTGTTTATTTTAAATAAATGTTCATTGGACATTTATACAGGCAGCAAGTATAGGAGGGACAACCAGACAGGAAGTAGAAGCGGGTCAATGAGAACAGGTGAATTCTGGGAGAGGATACAGTTCTGATCCAGCAACAGAAGAAGCATGATGTGACTGCCTTGCTGAATAAGATACCAAGCCATGTGGCTAACATAGACAACAATAATGGGCTAATATAAGTTATAAGAGTTAATAATAGTCTGAGCTAGTGGGCCAATCAGTTTATCATTAATGTAGACCTCTGTGTGATTTCCTTGGGACTTAATGACTGCAGGAACCGGGCAGGGCAGAAACCTCAGACAACAAGTTAGATCTATAATGCTTTCTGATTTTATATGACTATTTTCATTATTATTTTCTTACATCATGGTTTCTGTTCTCCCTTTAAAATTCTTCCTTAAAATAATGTACTTAGCGACTCCCAGCTTTGGTCTATTGCAGCAGTTCTCAAACACTTTGAGGGCTGCCTATCAGATGTCCTGCATATCAGATAATTGTATTACAATTCATAACAGTGATAAAATTACAGTTATGAATTAGCAATGAAATAATTTTATCACGGGTCACCACAACATGAGGAATTGTATTAAAGGGTCACAGAACTAGGAAGGTTGAGAACCACTGCTCTATTTAAGTTCAGAGAATAGATTTTCCCTTAATTTCAGATATATTTTTTGTCTCTGGAAAGATCTGACATGTCTTCCTTCTAATTCTATCACAATATTTCAGAGAATTATTGTGGGTCTTCTTTTTCTTCTAGATCTCTTAGTGTTACATCATTATGACCGAACAAGACTCAGATTGTCCATATCTACCATGGAGTTTAACACCTCATCAGTGAAACAGAATTAAATGTGGCCTCACTGTTTCTACAGTTACCTTTCCCTAAGATATAATTTTTATATTACTAGAAATTCTATTCTGTGATCTCCATCTAATTAACAGGGCAATTAAGCACATTTGTCAGAGCTAAAGATTGCATTCTATGTAATTTCTGTTCTAAATTTTCTTTTCAATATGTTTATCATTTCTCTGCAGCAGCATTTATAGAGGACTTGCCTTTTGAGGAGAAATCACACTCTATTTCTATCTACACAATAGAGTTCATAATTAGTCTGGTGTTTATTTCCTATCTGAATGATTTTAGCTCTTTTCCTTGCTTTCTGATTGACACATCATTTTTATTATGTCACACCAACTTTAGCTATCATTTATTATTGTCAGTGATCTCACTGTACTCTGCATGTTTGATTTACTCAAGCCTGATATAAATCAGCATTTTTACTGAAGCCTCCCAGCATAGACACAACACTCTGATTTATGTCCCTACCCTCTTTTACAATGTCATTGTCATGAAGACGCAAAGTGAGAAACATTTATTTCTGAAAACAATGACAACATTTGCTATAATCCTGCCCATGCCCAGATCCAATGGCAGATGTAAATTTGTTAATTGTGCGTTTTTATTGCTAGGTAAATCAGGAGTTGGTTGAGAAGGTAACACCCATAGCTCTCCAAGCAGAAATCCGTCAACGTAGCAGAGAGTAACAAGAAAGAGTGCATCTGCACTCTTAGGTTTGGGTCATTGATGAGTGAGCCAGAAATTTAATATACAGATCCTAATGGCAGAGAACTGAAGGATAGTGTCTGGCTAGTTTTTATTGTCAACTTGGCACAACCTAGAGTCACCTAGAAAAAGAAGACTGTGACCTAAAAACTGCCTGCACCACATTCGCCTGTGACTTCGTCTGAGAGATTGTCTGATGGTTGATGAGGGAAGACCCAGCCCAGCTCTCCAAGGCACTGCTCCAAGACCCACAGGCATGGGCTGTAGAAGAAAGCTTACTGAGGGTGACCCGGAGAGTAATCCTGTAAGGAGTATTCCCTTTGGTGTCTGCTTCAGTCTCCTGCCTCAAGGTTTTGCCCTGACTCCCCTCAATGATGAACCATGGACTGGAAATATAAGATGAAGTAAACCCTCTCCTCCCCAATTTGCTTTTGCCATGGTGTTTATCACAACAATGGAAAGGCAACTAGAGCCAGGAGTCTTTAGACTACAATAAATTCACTGGCCCAGATGAGGTAAGGGAGACTGGGAACGGCGGGAAACCAAGATCATAGGCATAATAGCGCTGTAGACTCAGAGTGAAAACAAGACCGTTTATTTTACAGGTTTCCCATGTCTGCATTAGTCCAGAAGGGCAGGCAACCGACTAATGGATCACAGAAAACTCTTCTTAAAACCTGAGTGCCTGACCCTTCCACCTTTTCTCATTAACAGCAAGCAGGAGAGGGCAATCTTTCTCACCTCCTTGGTCTTATCTTTCCTTCTGTCACTTGTTCATCTTTTTATATTTAACTCAACCCAAATTTGTAGGAGTCCCTTTCTGCCTTTCACATCCTGGTGATTTTGAAACATATCAGGCACAAGACCTTGTAGGAACGCTTGGGTGCTAGCAAGTGGGTTTGTTGTCATTGTTGTTGTTGTTTTTTGTTTGTTTGATTGTTTTCTTACCCTAATCTACCAGTTTGGGTATGTGTGTGGTGAGTTAGCAGAGTGTGGGTGTGTGGAAGCATTGGACTGGAGGCATTAGCAGGAGTCCAGTGTTTTCCATTCATTTGTGACCTGATCTAAGCTTGCTCCAGGCGTGTGTTAGGTGAGACCCACAAATTTAAGGTGATGAAACACAGCCTATGATTCTGGGTGACATCTGTAGACACGTATATAAACTGTGCTTTTCTACAGACCAGGGAGTAGGAAACAATAAATTGTTGTATTAGTTTACAATTCATATTCATAATACATATTGGGGAGAAAAAATATATGCTTTTCATGTTATTTGTAATCTAGGAATGGAGTTTGTAATATTTTCCATGTTTATCTATTTAATTCTCTCAAAATAACAAACATATGGAAGCCAAATTTAACTTAGCATTCCATTCTACCACACTGTAGATCTTTAAATATTGGTTGGAATTTGAGTTGTTAGCAAATTAAAGGTCCTTATCCTTTCCCTGCCCCATCTATGGCAGCTCACCACAACCGTGCAACTTTAAATAGATTAAGTGGGACCATGTCATGATAAATGTAATACCAGCAGAGATTTATTACACCTTTGTTGATCAAATAGTTTCACCACGTACAGACACCGTTCTCACAACCTGATGCCACAGATAGAAGCCTTCTGTTGTTTTTAAGGAAGAACAAAGTAATTGTATGAAAGTATACCATTATTCCCAGGGGAAAAATGAACGTGTCAACTAGATAAACCCCGCTAACAGAATTCAGGGAAGCATTAACAGATATCTTACAGTAAATAAATATTAATGACACATGGCCTGGCTTGTCACATATTGCTTGTGAACTAAGAGTTTGTTTGTTTTCTAAAATGAACTAATTTGTAGAAGACAGAGTGGATACGAGATATACAGAACATTCTTTAGAAACCTTTTGCTGTGTCCACTTCTACAGTACTTGGTTTCCCTGACAGTGGTCTGCTGGGTACGGAATTTAAATGGCTTTTGTCATGGCTTTGCTTTGGAAGGCCCCATGGTTTGGATGTGGCTCTTTCATGTTGCACGGTATTTTCCGGTCCACTGAAAGGTGAACTTCATGGGAACTAGGCTCCAGTAGGCTCTGAATTTCCTTTTGAAAGGGTACTGCCAGGTCTAAGCTGTTTCTCAAAGACATTATATAAATGACCCTTGGGAAAGATTTTAAGGTGCAAACTAAGTGCAGAGCTATTCTCCGTGTTTTTCACAGACAACACAGCACTTGTCAGAAACACAAAGGAGAGGCCCTGACACCAGCCAAGATCCCTCAGTTCTCCTTATTAGCAAGTCAGTGGGGCACAGAGTCTTCTGCTGTTCATTGCCAGGTCTTTATCCCCAGCAACAAGGATGGACTAGCAACTTCAGATTTCCTGTAAATTGTTACACATGTGATTCCTAGTGTTTCTAAATCTGGACATAGAACACTGACAGGAAAGAGCTGCTTTAGAAAGCTTTAATTGTAAATATATGCTCTTGATTTTTATTTTTCTATTCTAGTTTTCCCACAAACAATTAGGTGAACCTGTAAGAGTCTGAACTCTCAAGTTTAAGATGCTTCTTCTCGCTGGAGCCACACATCCTTTCTTTTTTTTTTTTTTTTTTTTTTGGTTTTTCGAGACAGGGTTTCTCTGTGGTTTTGGAGCCTGTCTCTTGTAGACCAGGCTGGTCTCGAACTCACAGAGATCCAGCCTGCCTCTGCCTCCCGAGTGCTGGGATTAAAGGCGTGCACCACCACCGCCCGGCTCCACACATCCTTTCTTAAATAACTGAAGCAGACTTCTCCTTTAGCCCACGATGCACCGGGCAGAATGCTTTATTTATGAGTCATGTGGCCACTTGTAAAGGAGACTGTCCCCCCAGCATGTCCAGAACTGACCACATATTATTGCCACTCGCTCCTCCAGAAATCCTTTCAGAAAGCACGTAGTATGTTCATTTCAGAGGAGATAGTTTGTTCATTCTCAATATGGAAGTCCAGGGGAGCTTATGCCATAGTCAAACAACTTAGTGAATGAACTTCTTGTTACTTCTCCACTCTGATTCTTGGAGAGACTGTGTTCCCTGAATCACTACACATACACACACACACCACACATAACCCACACCATACAAACACTACCAAACACTACAAACCACCCAGAGACACACAACATACACCACATAAAATAACACAGATAGATGCACTTAGCACACCACACATGAACATATATCATGCTACACAAATTCATCAGACCAAACACAAATACACACAGCCTACAGACATAATATACCACACATATTGTAATAAATATAATACATAATATCACACACACACTGCCATGCTTTAAATGGCATTTCTAAGGTTTGGATACTATCTCTGGGCATTTAGACTTCAACAAGCAGCCTCACAAATTCCCACACAATGGGTCAGTGGTCCATTTTCCAAACTGTCAATTCAAACTTAGTCACTAAAAACAACTGGTTGGAAAGTTATCAATGGGAATTTTGGCATTGCTCATATCTTCTGGGCTTACAGAAAAATTCATTTAAAAAATGTGTGTATGTATAATATATATGTAGAGAGAGAGATGCATCCCCTACTCACCTAGAATCCTGTGGTGTTATTCAAAATAAACCTCACATCCTGGTGTTTCATCACTGTTGTTATCTCATGGCAGGAGGATTTCCCCTAAGCACCTAATAACTCATTGAATGGGTAATCTGATTTCCTGGCTGTTGTTTACTATGAAGCCCACAGAGGTTGTGCATACTAAGTACTAGTTCACCATTAGCATTTATATTGCTTACATCCTCTTCCGAGCCAGCCTTCTTCTCCAAAAACTGGAGATGCATGGCTCCGGAGCCTTATCTAGGTGGCTGCTCGGAAGTCTAGCAGAAGCCAGAAGTACTAGTGACCTTGGTCACCACATAGCTGGAGGCAACATAACTACTATCCTCAGAACAATCATCCCACATTCCCAACAATCAAGTTCCGCCCTGCAATATGCATACAAGCTGATGCAGAACTTGGGGTTCAAAATAACCAAACACGAGCTGTGGGCGAGTGCAGTGGAGAACTTGCCTGGTGTATGAAGTCCTAGGCTCAGTCCCCAGCACAACAAAGACAAGTAGAAAGACACAAGCACCAAGTACTCATACTGGAAAGCCCAATCTCAACTACTGAATGTTCAGCTTTTAAACATTTCTGAGTGGCTCATGGCTTGTGCCCACTCCTCATTTTTGCATCTAGAAAGAGCCACACACAGAAAGACCCCACTGTCAGAACACAGACAGGTCAGAACACCATGGACAATGGCCACATTGAATCACACCTGAATAGGGACTGGTGTGCTTCCTTCTCTCTCTTGTATTTTTTTTTTCCTTTTTTAAGACTTATGTATTTATGTATATAGTGTTCTGCCTGCAGGTCAGACGAGGGCACCAGATCTCATCACAGATGATTGTGAGCCACCATGTGGTTGCTGGAAATGGAAGTCAGAACCTCTGGAAGAGCAGCCAGTGCTCTTAACCTCTGAGCCATCTCTTCAACCGTGTTTCCTTCTCTTAACTCATTTCTGCGCTCAGACTCTCATTTCACTCTTTTCTACTTCTCTTCTCCTTCGCTCCCTCTCTACCCCCATGCTCATCCCTTCTAAACGCCCGAGCATGGACTATAGGCCAAGCATTGGCACTGAACATTCAACCCTGTGGCTATGGAGCTGCTGCCCTCCATGAATACAGGACAGAAGTCCAAACAGTGGAGAGTGAAGCTGAAAAACAAGGGACTCAAGAGGCTGTACTTCAAACACATGGGGTGATCCAGCTATGGCCAACAAAAAAGGGAGGCAGTGGGAAAAACAGGAGGCATGGGTCAGCTCCCCAGGAACCACACTGCATTTCAATTCTAGTTCAGTATCACCCCTCTCCCACAATCAGCCTCCTCCTGACACTCCTCCTTCCTTTCTTTGCCTAGGGCAAGTCCCAACACTCTGGCATCCCAGGGTTCATCCACAGGAGGTAAGCTGAGTGACAGCTGTTAAGAAGGATTAGATGGATGGTCTGAAAGCCGAAGGAGTTTATTCTACATATAGGCTGGGTGATGCCACAGCACAGCTAAGATCTGGCTTTCAGACACTGAGTAGAAGTTGATTCCTGGTGAGCTACCATGTGTGATATTTCTTGGAGATGGCCAATGGACCAAGAACAGAACCTGTGTCATCTAAGGCAGACTCTGTTCTCTGACTGTGTCTGTTTCCTCTGTTTCACTTAATGCTTGCATCTGTAGCCAACCTTCTCCGTAGAAAACTCTGTGTAAGAGACTTACTGTGTTTAAAGCTATGCATTGCTACCTGTAACGATTTTATACAAAGTAAAAACTTATTTCTCAATTCTATTTATTCTGCTTAGTTTTCTTAATGAAGCCTGTTCCCATTAGACTTGTTAGGTGTTTATACTTTACTGCACTAAAACCCACTGTACCTCCCTTTATTAGGACCTAATGTTTTAGGGGAGAACAGGATGTCTCCGTTTCATCTGTCTTAGTTATTGCTATAACCCTGGTACCTGTAACACTGTGGATGATTAATAAATATTAGCTGAAGAAATGAGCTCTTCTTCCTGCATAACAGATGTCAGATCAGTTTCCCCAAAGCACATACTTTGCACCTACCTTCTTCCGTTGAAAGCATCACATCTGTTCTTCATCTACATTGCAGTAAGTCTAAACAATCTTTTCAGGTGTTTCGAATACCTGGGGCCTTGGAAGGGATAGTAATTAATGGTGATTGTCTATAAAACATTGTATTTGATTCATATAAGAAGCTACACATAACAACAACACACAGTAGTTACATAACTTGAAAGGACTGTTAAAGGCCTGGGCCTAACTACGGGGATTTAGAATTTATTTAACAGATTGTCAGTCAAAGTCATCAGAAACAAATGTTACAGAAATGGTCACAATCCAGAGGGTCCTTGGGAGATATAATGACTATATGTTCCATGGGGTTCTGGGATAAGAAACAGGACATTCAGTACCTGAAGACTAGTAAGGCCCCCAAACTGTATTGAGCACAGTACATACGGACATAAAAATACTGACTCAACACACACAGTACAGTAATGAAACATGTTTAGCATGGGACGCGACTCCACAGGAGTTTATCCAAGGCAAGTGACAAGTTCTACTGTGGGCCAGCTTTGTGACCAGAACAGGGTTAAATACCTACTGGGCCCCACAGTTATAGGCATCCACCTTGTTTGAATGATCCCATGGATATCAGAGAACTGAATCCCACCAGCTGAGGATAAGTAAAACCAGAGGGGTTCATATAACAGGGCTCCATGGAGGACTTAACAGCAAGACCTGAGGGGAGGGTGTGAGAATTTGCAGTTAGTCTAAAGGCTCTCTGATGCCGAGCACATGGTGTTAGATGTATAATTATGCCACAGCTCTGTGTGGTCCTTGGTGTCATATTAACAATTCTTACATCAATTCAAAGCTATTATAAATTCCATAGCTTACTTCCTAAAAGGAAATTGTTAGCTATAATGGCTATAATGACCAGGTATGTTTGCTCACAAGACATCCTCAGGGAGATTCTTACAGAAACTTCCCTGTTGTAGAAGTGTTCTGGAGAGAGCATCGGCCATGAATCTATAGCTGGGTCAGCTTTGCAAACCCCACTGAAGTCTGTCCCAGCAGGTGCATCATGGCCACCCAGGGATGAGTCCTAGTGAGTGCCGAAGACCCAAACAATAGATTGGTATACGGTAGCTGCAGCCCACCAGACTAGTTATCTGCCAGGGCCCTTATCGATTTATTCCTCCATCTTCCTAGAGCCTTAGATGCTTCCTTTAGACAAAGGTCTGAAATATAACTTTTAAGAAAAGTTGTAATAAGAATGAAAATATTTACCAGATATGAAGACTACTAAATAAAATAGACATATGTATTAAATAATCTCCAAGCAAATGCTCACATAATGTAATTTTTTTCTTTCTTCTATTTATCTCTGCATTGAAACAAATATGCAATTCTACCTTTGCTCTAATCTCTATATCTAGCTCAACATGAGTAATTCTATCCACATTTTTCCCTGATATTTTCTTGTTCTTTGTTCGGTTTTAATTTCTGTCAGTGTTTGGAAGTCATCTCCCCACCACACACACATACATATGCCCATTGCTCTCTTAGTTTTATCAACAGTCAATACCCATAGAAGATGTTTCAATGCCAAGTCCAGGCATTGTCCTGTTGACCGTCAAATGTTGCCTCGTCCAGATTAAAGAATGTAAACTAGTTTGGGTTCCATTTTCACAATGTCAACTGTCCCTGCACCCCATGCTCAGTCTTATCACTCACTGCATGGCCCAACCAAGGCAAACAACAGAGGAGGAAGTCCATATTTGTTCTGTAGCAATGGGGAAGCCCAGGATTCTTTTAAGATTTATTTATTTATTATGTATACAGTATCCTGCCTACATATATCCTATAGGCCAGTAGAGGGCACCAGATCTCATTACAGATGGTTGTGAGCCATCATGTGGCTGCTGGGAATTGAACTCAGGACCTCTGGAAGAGCAGTCAGTGCTGTTAACCTCTGAGCCACCTCTCCAGTCCCCAGGATTCTTTCTTCACATTCAGTGTTCAATTACACTAAGCTAATCAAAGCAGCTGTACATGGGAGCTACTTCAGTTTCATGTTGTCAATATGTCTGCAGAAAGCCCATTGGAATATTTATGAATCCTTAAATGATAACTGCTTAAAACATGAACATTGTTGGTCTGACTCTAAACCCTGTTTCTGCAAGATGGAGACTCACCACCACCACATACCTGCTAAGGATTAGCTGTCAAACCCAAGTAAAAATTACAACCCAAGAAAAGAGCGAGGCAAGCCAATTGGAAACTATAATTTGGCCCTGTAGCCTTCTGTGCTTATTGCCTCTTGTTGGGTCAATTTCAATCAGTGACATCATTGCAACATCTCTTGAAAGAATCCACCAAGCAGAAAAATCTATATATTTTAGGGTTTTCCAGCCCTGAGGTAGCAGCATCATCAACATCATCAGCTCACAAAACAAGTGCCAGTCATTCCCCGGCCTCTCAGTCACATTCTGATTGGACGTTGGGCCAAAATAGAAAAATTGACTTCATTGGGCGATTATGTATTTTGTTTTGGGGACAGGTACTCAAATTAAACAATGATACTAGTTTCTAAAATATTGACTCGCGTCTGAAAATCAAAGTCCTTATATGTATCTTTACCTAATGCATGGAAAGGGGAGGGTGTTGCTACAACCACATCCTGCTCCTTGCTGTAGAAACAATCTTTTTTCTTTTGATTTTTCATGACAGGGTTTCTCTGTGTAACAGTCCTAGCTGTCCTGGAACTCACTTTGTAGACCAGGCTGGCCTTGAACTCACAGAGAGCCACCTGATTCTGCCTCCCAAGTGCTGAGATTAAAGGCCTGCACCACCCCGGCAGAAACACTCTCATCACAAAGGATGCAGCTGAACTCTCACCTCCCTGTCCAGTGCAGAGGAACTATCTTAACACACATGCATCAACTGTATGACACAGACAGACTGGACCAACTTTGAAATATAATGCTGACAGAAAAGAAAGTCCTTAGGCTGGGGACACAAAGTCAGTGGATAAAGTGCCTACCCATAGGCACAAAAACCTGAGTTCAGGTTTCAGCATCCACATAAAACCTGGGCACTGTGCTACACATCTGTCACTCCAATAATGGGGCCAAGGAAGAGAGAGATGAATCCCTGAAGCATATTGGCCAGCCAGACTATCCTGGTCAGGAACATCTAGTTCTAATGAGCATCCCTATCTCAAAAGGACACCTGATGACAACTGTTTCATCCAAATAAACATCCACTAACCTGCACCCATGTGAATATGTACTATACAATATTATACCATATCAAAGAAAGTGAGAACAGAAATCATCATGCAAAAAAACATGTATCTAGCATATGATTAAAAATATCATAACATCTCCCACCTTGGAACACACCTTTTATAAAACTGAGATAAGTCAGCCAATACATAGTAATTGTATATGACATAGCATTTCAAGTAAAATTATACATTACATATAAGGTATATTATATGTATTCCTTAAAAAAGATTATATATTTCAAGTATGATTAAATCATAGTTGCTCAGCGGACAATGTATTTTCATCAGTGACTGTAAATATTGCCCTTATTTTTACCTTTTTAGGTCAGAGTCCATCTTGAATTCATCAAATTTTCATTATGATATTCCATGTTTCTAACCATATAGTTATGTGCAGAGGGCTCCCCTCCCTCATTTTGGGTTAGAGACATGTCGCATGTGTTAGAAACTTTGGAATTATCCATCATATCTATCAATTCATCTTAATGTTGAGAAAATTGACATATACAAACTGACTCGCTTAAATAGTGGTCTGACTCATAGTATTGCATTGAGGTACCTTTACCAAGAAGATGGAGAAAAACAGAGATAAACGAGAAATGGATGGATGGATGGATGGATGGATGGATGGATGGATGGATGGATGAATCCTCAGCTGGGAAACAGTTAGCAAGCCTCACAGTAAAGCTGTAAAAGCATCATGACAATCAATTTCATGTGGATTTCAAACATCTGTGTCACTTTGTCTCTGAGCCTAGAGAAGGCTGGAAGAAGCAGGAAGACTGGAAAGTGATGACTGCGGAGATGAGGGTTGGCAATATAGGCGGGGATAAACAGACATTCTTAAAAGCCCGTCATTAAGATCCACGCAATGTACACACAATTTGCCCAGGACAGAAGTAGCTCCTGAAACAATCTGCTTGCTGCTCAGAACAGTAATTACAGATAATTAAGGCATTGGAGGTAGAAAAGACGGCGCTGAGTTTAGCGTGTGCTTTTATAACGTCTTTGGTGCTCCTGGTGTCAGCATGGCTGCTATCCAGCATGAGTAACAGAAGATGAAACTCCCTGTAAGGACAGAGTCCGCAGTCCAGAGAAGGCATGAGAACAACCAGCTCCTTTGCCAGCCGTGCTGGTCAAGGGAGACCACAGTTCGTGCAATCCTCTCTTAGGAGCTGAATGGTAGGAAATTAGTAACAAAACAGAGAAAGCAGAATCCAGTGTCCTTTACAGGACACATTAATAACCCAGATGGAAAGAAGTGTTTTCTGTAAACTAGATGGGTATCTTGCTGGAATGTCAGTTTAACACCCGGGATATGTGTGACATCTTTTCTTTTCTCATGTGTGTGTGGACATATTGACTACTTTTGCTCACAGACGAGAAAAAGGAACTGAGAATGCACAAGCATTTTAATTGTTTCTTTATTATATTTCAATCACTTTGTGTACCTATTTTCTGGATATAATATAAAAAAAAAAAAAACCTCTCTCCTGACAGTAGCTTCCTATGGGAGAAAAATATATCAGGGTAACAGTTGCAGTGTGAACAGCATTCTTGTTCTGATAGACCCTCAAGTACTTACACTAGGTCACTATTTCCTTCTTCAAAACATTGGGAAATTCTGCTAGAGATGCCAAACAGGCATCCCTCTGTCTCTACATAGACCACAAGCCCATCAGCATGCATGGAAAACAGTGACTTGACATGCCAGAATTTCCTTTCCCTAATACCAATACTAGAAAAATGGTCTGTTATGGGGGGTGAGCATGAAGAGCAGAGCCATGCACACATTCAGGTATATGGGGATATTTGTGGAAACAACTGACCAAGAACAACATAGACTTGAGGGAGGTGATGGAGAGAGGGCAAGTGTGGTTACGTCATTCCAATTTACAGGACTAACTGAAACTAATTTTAAAACTCAAGGCTCAGCAAATTTGTCCCAGATGCATAAAATCCTCCTCCTGTTTCTGAAATAACTCTTGTATCTATTTACTTATTTTCAAGCATATAAAGTTTTTATTATATTATTTAACAAGATTTCTTTAAGAAATTAGGAAGAACAAAGTTAAGCACCTGTAAAACTTTCAAACTCCCAACATTAATATTCCAGGTCGAATTGTGCTGTAAAATGCGTGTAATCAAAACCGCTAGAGGGGATGGAAAGAGCTGAGGGGTAATGATAAATCATAGTAAAGATAGAAGTTTGACAGGTAAGTGATGTCACTGGTAATTTCATAACCTTGTGATTTAACTGTGTTAAATGTTACTGTTACTGGGTAATTGAATTGGGTATAGATTTTGTTTGTCCTTTGCTTGTTTAAAAATTAAATAAAGAAACATTTTAAAGCTCTTTCCATACCACTGCAGCAATGTCTTCCCTCTCCAAAATTTGTGTAAGAATGTGAGTGTATTCCCAGTCTGTCTGGGGCCGGAAGAAATGTTTGAAATGTAACTAAATTATATCTTGCCTGGTGTGCTTTGCTAGTACACTTGAGGACCAACGGCCATCTAGAAATGGAGACCTTGAAATTCTAATTCTGAGACTTCAAGCTACAGAAGCATTTAGAATCGCCTCAGCAATTGGCAAGAATTTGATGGACAGCACTCACATCTCTTCGTTCTTCTAACTGAACTGCATCTGTCCTACATGCCAAGTTTCCAGGCAAGAATGGAATTAAGTCTTAGGCAGTGTTCTAATTTTGGGACCACTGCAGTAGGACTTGTGAACTGTCCAAGATGCTGAGATTTAGGAAGGTGACCAGTGGGCTGACATCCCACGTGACTTTCTTTCTCCAACTCAGCTGCCCCCTGTCCTGCCTAGGGAAACAGAACATTGCAGTTCTTACCATTTGGAAATCATTCAGCCTCCAAATGGGGTGCTGGCTTGAAGGTTTCCCATATCCCTTCTCCAGCACAAGTCCCAAGGCACACATGTTGAGGTTGCATATTGAAAGACCTTAGTCCTTAGTACTTTCATCTGTGAATCCATTTATTTGGTATGTGAAATCTTCTTTTGGAAAGGTAAAGGGGGAAGGGGAGAAGGGAGAAGAGCAGAGAGAGAGAGGCGGGGAAAGAGAGAGAGAGAGAGAGAGAGGTATGTGAAATCTTAAGGGCAGTGGAGGATGCCTCGGGGCCTGTGAGGAGAGTTATGTTATCCTCAAGGGCTCCCAACCACAAATACACCCTCTCTCTGAAAGAGCACACTGTATAACTCCCTACTAACTAGCACCCTGGATTCCCAAGTGCTTCTTTCTCACCCTACCTGGGCAGGAGCTGAACATGGCTGAGAGAAACTGGCCCTCCTTCCTGCATGTTGTATGTGAATGAGGTTCACAGACATGGAGTCCTAGTCACTGTTTCAGGTGCAACTGGCAATGGACCCTCTCAGAGACCACACTTAGGTCTCAGGCCTGTTCCCACACTGGAGGAATCCCCTAGACCCCATCTGTCTGCCACTGGTCCTGACAGTTCCTAGGGAGCAGGAGAGATGTGACTGTCTGCCTATGTTGAGTTTCTATCCCCCAAATTAAAATCCACCATAAAATAATTTAATATTATATAGCCAGGAGTGATATTTCAAAATCATGCATACACAAATCTATTTGCTTTTACATTTACTGGTTCCAAGAAAAATTAACGTTTTTTTTCCAATTGTATTGGGCACATCAAAGACATTTGGTTTGTAAGATTTCTATGTGTAAATATTGAACTTTTAAAAAATCAAACAGGAAAACATTAAACCAATCATTAATGCTAAAATTTCAATGATTCCTTAGTGTTACATAGCATTACTTTATGTAATTAAGCTATAGTATATGTGGCACATAGTCTATGTAGTGTGATCTGTTTTACACAGTATGCACTGTATACTGTCTGGGATCATCATGAGAAGGAGGGAGGAAATTATGGAATATAAATGAAATCCTTGCAAAGCCCTCCATTAGAATGAGTATACTTGATAATCTTTGGGAGGCAGGGCATACCTCAGAAGAGATGATTTAAAAAAAAAAATAGAAATACAAATAAACCAATGATAAAAGGGGAGGAAAAGAGTGCTTCATTCTCAAGGGTTTTCTAATAATGATGGATTGAAGTGTTCTCACAATTAAAACAAATAATCACAAGCAGCTTGACTGTATTAGAGCTTCTGAGACTCTCGTTAAAGGCAAGGTGGAGCCTGCTTTCCATGGATTTTAATAGCCCGATTCTCTACACTGGGGAGACTGTGGTTCAAGAACTGCCTGAGTTAAAGTCAGTCTGGGCTACACAGTGGGATCCTCCCTGCAGTTGGGCTTGATAGTTGGTTTCTCTTGACCATGAAGGTCAAGTTTCTGCTGTGTATCTATAGGACTGAAATATAATAAAACAGAAAGGCTGCCACTGGGGATGACACACCTCCCAGTCAGGCAGCCAGTGAGTCAATCACTGGTCAGAAAGAATCCTAACCTGTGTTTACTTGGGCCATGGGACTCTATCAAGTGGGTGGTTTGTCAGGTTCTTCCAGTCTAATATGCTTGTCCTGCTTTTCAGAGCTTAAAGTCTGTTTTCTGTGAAGCACGTGGGGTGTGAGGGGACAGAGGCATGCCTGCTCGTCAGAACCCCTGCCCTGTGTAAGCATCTCTTTGACTTGCAGGTGACATTCCTATTCCCAAAGATTGTTGATCATATTTCATTAATGTAAGTATCAGTGGAAAAAATAAATGGGCCTTCGCTCTCTCTAGTGAGATACGTTATAACATATAGCACCTTTACAAAGCCCACAAATCTTTTCTTATTTTTTATGAAAAACAATGTTAGCTTTTCCTTGTATTTGTTTATTATTTGTAGAGAATAAGTTACACATACTCAAAAAGTACAAGGTGATGTTTCGATATGGTGTAATATATGTTGTGAAATATCTACTGTCATCTTGCTAATTAACATATCTATCTCATCTGATTACCAGTTTTGTGTAGGGGTGTCAGGGTGTATGTACCAGTGTGGGTATGGAGGTGTATATAAAAATTGAGATCTATGTTCTCAGCAAATCTCAAGTTCAGTTCACTGTCATTGACTGTCCTCACTATGCTGCACACTGGGACCTTAGAACTCATAGATCTTAGAACTGGAAGTTTGCCTGCTCTGACTGGCATTTCCCAGTCCCCACTGTGCCATCACAATGAGTCTTTCTATATCTGTCATTAACATAATGTTCTTGAGGACATGTGGTGTTATCACACATTTTAGGTTGTTTTATTTTTTTTAATTTTTTAATATTTATTTATTTATTTATTCATTATATATACAATGTTCTGTCTGTGTGTATGTCTGCAGGCCAGAAGAGGGCACCAGACCTCATTACATATGGTTGTGAGCTACCAT
>NW_004949105.1:969095-978810 GCF_000317375.1 Microtus ochrogaster | reverse complement strand
TATACAATGTTCTGTCTGTGTGTATGTCTGCAGGCCAGAAGAGGGCACCAGACCTCATTACATATGGTTGTGAGCTACCATGTGGTTGCTGGGAATTGAACTCAGGACCTTTGGAAGAGCCGGCAATGCTCTTAACCACTGAGCCATCTCTCCAGCCCCTTTAGGTTGTTTTAAATGCAGTTTAAGTCTCAGAGTTTCCACCTCTAAAACTGAGGATAAAACACCTTTTTTCCGAATCTCTGTTCAAAGGAAACTGAAGTCCATAGGAAAAGAGAAAACTATCTTAAGAGGAATTTTTGTTATAGTAGTTTAAGAATCAACATTTCTAAGTGTGCTCTCTGGCTCTGACTGACTACATCACCACAAGGGGAGCCTGGGAAATGATGACAGTCCTGTGAAACCAACAGCAAATGGAAGAAGAGGAAAAGAAAATTAGCAATGCAGTAGACAGTGGTGGTTCCACCCAAATAGCCATTGCTCCGTGGGTACACTGATCAGTATGTAATGAAGGCATTTTTCTTCCGTGAGGAAAGACAGCGGGGGCTGCAGGTCACTGCTGGCAGGGGGTGTGGCTCAGGAAAGCACAGTAATTCAGGGGAGAAATAGACAGTGTGCGACAACAGTTCCTCAAGATAATCTCGAGGAGAAGCTGATAGATGGCTGTGCCAGAGGATTAGAGAAAAGTTAACAAAAATTCAAATCAGGCATGAGAAAGCAGTTCTTCATGAGCAGACAATAAGCCAGGAGGACAGTTTTTAGGGGAAATTATGAAGACACAGCCAAGAAGCATTAGATATTGTCATGAGAGCAGCCATGTGCCAAAATTGATGGGACATGTGGAGCCAAACAGCTTGTTTGTGTTTTTCTACCTGTACATTAAGCAAAAAAAAAAAAATGTACTTGTCTTATTGAACTTTTCATTACAAAGGGAATTTCAAAATGAATAATTTACCTATGTCAGGGAGGTGAACATAAGCCGGTTGATGACATGCTTGGCTTCACTTTGAACGTCACTGAGAAGAGTCCCACTGCGATGCCACAGTCTGGAGGCTGGCTCCTTTGTGTCTGCCTTCCCAGTCAGGGAAGGAGACTGAAAACACAGAATCTAGGGCTTTGTATCAGGTGCACAAGGCAGGTCAAGGTGGAACACGGATTTTCCGGGAGCTTGTCACCTTCACACCTACATCACTAAATGAGGCAGGGGTGGTGACAGGAGGGGACAGGCTCTTATAAAAGTCTGTGTTAACTCTGAGCTCAGGTATCTAAGTACTGTCATTTGTAATGTGTCAAGATCCACATCCAACACACAGAACCCCAAGCCTGTTTCTTCCAGTCCAAACCCATTGATTCATTGGGACTTGAGATGTGTGGGAATATGGCGGCATCAATGACGAGCGCATGGTCTTGCATGTACCTGACAGTTGCAGAGCTGCGAATTTTCAAAACTGTTGCAGCTCTGTTTCTGACAGAGTACACAGATCCATTTGGCTCAATGAGCAGGTGAGAACATTGGCCTTCAGCTTTCAAAGACACATTGTCATCACACTGAAGAGCTGTCCCGACCCAGTGTTTAGAACACTGGGTGTGGAGAGAAGACTCACTCACATCCACAAAGCAGCACAGTAGCAAAATAAAACAACAACATGTCACAGTTGAGGTTAGGTTTGAGATTCTATTTACTAGAAGTGCTGTAACAGACTCCAGGTACATAAAGCAAAAAGGATATCCGAATACTGGAAGGGAGACATTCATGTAGAGTCAGCACTGGTGGTTCAAACAAAATTAACTAACAAAATCAAGTTCAGGGGAGACTGGATTGGAGGGTAGTTGTCATTGTGAAGGAATGTTGGCAAACTGAGGTAGGCTGGTCCCTATGAAGATATAGCAGAGTGGTATCTGCCCCAGGGAACATTTGTGACATCTTTGGAATAACATAGACTGATGGCTTTGACCAGCTTCCGCACCAGGTTGCCACTTTCCCAAAACCACCCATTACGAGGACCAGCAAGGAAGTGTCTGGCTCTCTTTTTTGGCTCTGACCTGCATAGTTGCCTGAGTCCTGCAGGACAACATCTTATTCTAATAAGGCCTCAGCCTCTGGAAGATGCTTCATCTACACCTCAGTGGCCACAGCTCTGCTCTATAGTGTTGGTTTTCTCAGGAAAAGAAAGTGCTCAGAATACTGTGATACATTGACAAATTGTGTGGAAATAAGATGACAATACTTATGTAAAGAGATGGCTCCAAATCCAGGAACCATATACCTCAGAGAGCCCCAGCCAGTCAGTGAGCTTCAGTCAGTGAGCATCCTGGTATCTCCTCATACCCACAGACACGTGACTTCTCAAGGCTAGTACCTCAAGGACACTGGATACTCACAGTGGCCACGCTGGTGACTACTGCCTGCAGGGACAGCATCTGTACCAGCCATGAGAAGTTTAAGGTAGTACATAGGCTGAGCCCCATCCTACAAAGCTACTGCATTGCTGAGTCTGCTGACCAATGCCAGGTGGCAGAATAGGGCTGTTCTCAGAGTGAAGGGGTGCCCATCACTCTTAATAGCATCCCTTGAATTGGGAAGCCTTCTCATGAGGACCAAGGTGGGGGCAAAATTGCCTGAGACTGAAGGACTCTTCAGTGTCCTCCAATATTCAGGACTTCCTGTGTCAAAATGGGGGTGTTTCATGAGAACTAAACAGGTTGCCACTGTACTCTACAGACTCTCCTTAAACGTCTGTAGCCAACAGCTCCAGACCTCACCATTTACTATCTTGTAATCATCTATCTCTTCTAGGATATCAAGAATGAACCCCTGGCTTGTTCTCTTGTATATCTGCTGGTGCTAAAACCTACCACAGGACAGTTTAAAAGGGTATACGGTGATGATCATAGCTTAGAATCGAGGCAACTGCCCCATCTGAGCATTGTCCATGGAGACCCTGTGAGCAGTGACAGTTTGTCTGATTCTCTTGGAACATCCCCCTTTGAACACTGGAAGTACTGCATCATGGGAAACACACAAAAAAAGGGTTTCTCAGCCTAGGCATATTCTGTGCCAGCTGTAACCTCAGCTGGCATAACTGATCCTGAAAACTTCTACCTCTGGATTAACCCCTGACACTGGTAATAAAAGCACACCTGTAGATAAAAATGACATAAATAACAGAGCAGTAACACAACACTAAGCATACAGCTGTGTCCATAGGCGCAATCATGGTATTTTATACACATACACACCACGCATACAATTCACATATACACACAGACATATATATCACGCATACCACATACACATAAACATATACACACATTCTTACCACACACAGATGTACATACACATACATACCACACTCACAAACACACACACATATACACACAAAAGACGAAAAGAAGATAGATAGATGATAGATAGATATAGATTATACACAGATACACAGATAGATAAATAGATAGATAGACAAAAGAGACATATGAAAAAGTGAAAAGAAAAGACAGAGAACAAGAGATAAGAACGCTACCCATTATTTTGATAAATTCTATTTCTTATGAGACTAGAGTAAAAGAAGTTGTAACCTCCCAGAACTCTGTTACACTCCAGAAACATTAAAATATGACTACATCCAGTTTTTATGTTTGTAAGACAACATCTATTGGCATTTGGCTCCATGGGAACAAAATGAAGACTTTTCACTTGAGATAAACACTGACCTCAATAGCCTCCAGTCAATATTTGACCTTGGGGATAAATGAAGCTTAGTATTTATCTCACTATGAGTCAACAGTCGATTTCTGTGTAGACATCGAATGCTTTTCTATGCATAAATCTTTGGCATCTTGTAGTTTTAATGACATTTCAACTCATTCAAATTTATAAATCTAAAATTATTTAGATTTAAATTAAAATGACTTACAAATACTTTTCAATGCAATCACTGATAACATACTCCATAATTTAATTAATCTGTTTGTGACTTTGAAAATGAGATGTCTCATTACTAAATATTAGAAGTAACTAATTTTCATAATAGCTTATGGAAAGCTTCACATTTTTTTTCTGAGAGTAAATTACTATAATTTGTGTCCAATTAGAATATATTGTATCACTTTTAACCTAACATAAAATTCAGTAAAGAAAATATTTAATAAAAGCTAAAACGTCTCTTTAATGGTCAGTAATACTTTTCTATCATGAGCAGTGAAGAAGAGAACACAATGCTGAAGCTTGCTTTCATTCTGATTCTAAGCGAAGGGCGATTTGTTCAGGACGTTTCATTTTATAAGGAAAATGATTGAGGCAAAGCTGAGTTTTGAATACGGTAACTGGAGCACCGTGTGCAGATCTGCCCGGGGTCTACTGCTTGCACTTCTCTGGCTGTTTGTCCACTTGGTCACACGGTCACACATTCTTCTCTGCCTCCTTGTATATTTCTCTTTACTCTGTACACAGTGCACACACACGAGAGAGAAAGAGAGAGAGAGAGAGAGAGAGAGAGAGAGACAGAGAGACAGAGACAGAGAGAGACAGAGAGAGAGACAGAGAGAGACAGAGAGACAGAGAGAATGAGAACTGTGTATCTGGGTCTGGTTGGCCAGTAAATGGAAGCAGAATCTGTCTACAGAGTGAGAGAGAAAGAGCTTCATATACGCACATAATCACACACAGGTACACGTGCATGTGCACATTTTCTGCTAGTGTTTTCAGAGCTAGGCAATACTTCAAAGGCCGTTCATATAAAAATCAGACATCACACAATCTCTGGGTGTTGATGGGGAAGCTCTCCTCCAAAATGACAGCTTTTAAAATTCTGTTGCTCTGACATTAAAATAAAAAAGAGGCACACCCATTCGTCCTTCTTAATTTGAATCTAAAATATTTGTGATAACTGGAATGATCACAAAGGATATATTTGCCGACATTACAAATACTGATGATTTAAGTCAACATATACTATAAATTTAATCCATGGCTAAAGGAATTCAAATTTATAACAATTTGAAATTCACCATTTTCCATCTAAGATAGGAACTAGCTCTCCTTGTTCCACGAGAGAAAAGCTATAGATTGCGGGTGTTGTCCATTGGATTTCAGCTCTCTTCCGTTACCCTGTATCGTTTTATCCTAATGTACTTTATACTTTAAAGCCTTTATTGATTACCTCATCATACTCATATAAAATTGATTTAGTGTTTCTTGGGTCCTTAAGGCTTTAAATTAAAAAAAAAAAAACAACTTCTGGATTAAATTACAGTGCTTTCCAGCCAGTGTTTTCAGCAAAGAGTATCTATAAAATTTGAGTTTCACAGACTCTCTTCTCTGCTCTCCTTGTTGGTGTCACTTAAGAAGACCTGTTGTGGGCTGGAGAGATGGCTCAGCCATTAAAGGTTAGGTTCATAACCAAAAATATAAGAAATGTCCCATGTGCTGCTGCAGGTTGCCTTTAACCCAGCCTGAAAACAGAGCAGAGCCCTCTGCAAATATCTCTGTGGGGAACGTGCCACTTTTGAGAGACAGGCATGGCTAGCTTTGCAGGGAACTAGGGATTAAAGGTATCATCTTGATACAAATTTTACAACGTTACCATTGGGTCCCTTGGGGATCTTTCAGGACTCAAAGTTTGTGCACTTTTAAGTTCTAGCATTGAAACCCCTCCCTTCCCAGATGGCCAGGGAGGGGTCAGGCTAGCGAGACAGCTCAGCTGCACAAGCCTGACAACCCAAGTTCAGTTCCGGAACTCACACAAACATGTCAGATGTGGTGGCACATGTCTGAAATCCAACCACTCTTACAGTGAGACAGGGAGAGACGGGAGAGTCAGCCAGAAGTGGCAGAGAACTCACACAGCAAAAGACACAGAGAGACCATGTTCGGAAAAGATGGACAGGGGGTGCCAGTTCCCAAAAGTTTTCCTCTGACATCCACATGTGTGTTTGTGGCATGAGTGTGCCTCTCCCACACAGACAGCACACATACTCCCACACAGACACACATACACAAATACGCACACCCCTCCACACGCACTCAAACTCCCCATCACTCACACACATCACACACACTCATACCTACACCCACATATTCGTATATATACACACACATACACATACACAAACCCCCACACACTCACACAAATACCCCCACTCACACTCACATACCTTACACACACACACACACACACACACACTTGCTGTACAATCATGAGAACTGGATTTCAGACCCCAGCACTCACGTAGCAAGCTGAGAATTCTGCACACCCTGTAACCCAAGCTCCAAAGGGTAATGGAGAAAGGAGAATCAGCTAGGCCTGCTGGCTTCCAGTCTCCCTAAGAAAGCACAAGCCTCCTGCCCATTTAGAGACAGACCCTGCCTTGAAAGAACAAGCAATAGAAGAGGCCTCTCTGTGTCGTCTTCCTGTCTCCATGTGCACATAGAGTTGTGCCGCCTGTATGTGCGTACATACAACACACTTGTGTATTCTCAGAGTGATAGACACAATTAACTAATTAAGATCAATAACTCTAGGTGTGGGAGGTTACAACGCTTAATGAGATTAGTATCCTTTAAAGGGGTTTTCCAAATGGTAGGTGAGCTCTCTTCCACTATGCCTAATCCCAAATCTAAGATGGATTTTTTTTACACGTTTTTTAAACAAAACCTTTCTTAAAGGAGCAGACTGTGTGTTGCTTAAGAAGGAGCCACCAGTGAGATGGAGTTCAGAGAGATTTGCATCTCCCGAGTCCTGATACATGGCTTCTCTGTTATTGAAAATGAGTGGACCTCAGTCCCCTTGTCTCCAAATACTTAAGGGTTTGATAGAAAGGATCTGCTTGTCCCAAACTGATCCAGGTCTCAGTACCTGCACTAAACAGCATCAATGTTTTCCTGAAAGTTTATTTTATTTTATTTTATTGGCTATCTTCTTTTCTTTTTGGCCCCTCACTATTAGCAAAATCATTTGTCAGTGTTATGGAGTTATAATGGAGAAGTGAATTGCAGATTCAAACTGTGCCACTTGGCATTCTGGAACATTCATGCACTGTGAAAGGAGACCACAGTAAGGCCAATCTGCATGCCTGTCACCTCATAGTCACTGTTTTCTTTCTTTCTGTTTCTTCGTGCATGATGGGGGACTTCCTGCACTGCCTCATGGCAAGGAGTCTGGATTCAGCACTGCTCCCATTTTTAGCCTAGAGATGGGTATCCCTAGCTTTACTCTTTCTCAGACAAAAACCATATCCAAGGCATAAAGTGACAGAAGACCCGGTGTTTCAGCCTTGATATTTTCTGAAAACGTGTCTGGTTAAGAGCTCATGCTTTCTGCAACAGATAAGGCAAACTGACTTCTCTCTCTCTCTCTCAAGCTCTGAAGGTTCCATGTGAGAGACATGCGTGTAATTGGCTGCCACGAGCTGATTATGCAATTTAAAGTATAATGGGAAGGGCACCTATAAAATAAGAGTGCATTCTCTTTACAATAAACAAAAAAACAAATAAGGTTATTTTGTACTTGATGCTTATTTATGATTGTAACATTAACCTCCAGCTTCTCTGAAGAGACTGGGGTCATTAACGCAGGAGGAGAATTTTCAAAACGCGAGAATATACAAGGAGTGAATTAAGAAAAAAGCATGGAAGACAGAAGGGATGGCAGCTCACAACAGAGACTAAGCTTCAGACATGGAACCCAGCCACAGTGTGCCAGGTTCCAGATGCCCACGTGACACAGAACTGTGACAGATGGAAAGTCCTTTTCTCAGGCTTTGTCACAAATGTCAGAAAGCACTGATGGCCTCATGACTGGGCTCAGCCAAGTATTTTGATCCGAAAGATCATAACCAGAGTGGTCAGAATATAATATCCTCTTGTTGACTTCAGAAATGACCCAAAACGAAAGAAAAAAAAAAACCATGAGATTTCAATGCAAGTAACAAGGTAGTCATTCTAGGATACTTACCCTTGAATAAAAATAATTGGAAACTAACAGAAAAATGCTACCAGGTCGGAAAGAGGGCTCAGCAGGTTAAGAATGCAGAGTGCTCATCTAGAAGATTATTATTTTTTTGTTCCCAGGGGATCCAATGCCCTTTTCTGGACTTCAAGGGCAGCATCATTCATAAGCACAGATGCACAAACATACACATGCCCACATAATGAAAAAATAAAATAAAATATTTAAAAATAAATAAAGGGTTGGTCAGCCTGCCAGCTCTCCCATATCCTCACTATCAGGGTGAACTCTCCAGTACTGCCCTGGATAGTTTGCCTCTTTCAGTGATGAGCAGAGGGCAGAGCCAGGTCTTCCATTTTCCTGCCCTTGGGGTCACCTTTCTCACGTCTACAATATCAGGGCCAGCTCTACTGTGTTGCACACTTGGGGCCACACTCCCAAGTACTGCAGCTGGTAAGGGGCAGGGCCAGCTCTCCCACCTGCCACAGGTATGGGTGGGCAGAGGGCATCTCTCCCCTGTTCACACCACCCTATGGCTGATGAGGGACAGAGCCAACTTGTGGGCTGACCAACCCTGTAACTATGCAGACCCAGAACCAGGATTATGAGTTGTCCCACCCCAACATCCCCTCCCCCATCTATGATTTGCTCGCACATATGAAAGGTAGGTCCTGTTGTCCTAAGGCTATAGGATCTCCATGACACAGGCAACAACAGGACATCCAAGAGGAGTCCCAGTGAGGACCCAGCATCAACAGTGGAGCAATTGCCAGACCAATGACTTTTCGCAGTGAATATATGCACGTAAAGACGTATGGAGAAAAAGGATCATTGCATGGCTCACTGTGACACACTACAGCTTCCATGATGAGACTGATTTTTTTCCTTATTTTTCTTAAATTTTATTTCATTTTTTGGGGGTGGTTGCAAGGACATAGGGTGGATATGACGGACGGGGAAATGAATGGGATCAAGATGCATGATGTGAAATACACAAAGAATAAATAAAACGAAAGAGCCGAAAGAGCCATGGAGAAACCCTGTCTCAAAAAAATCCAATAAAATAAAATAAAATACATAATTTTAAAACCATGAAAACACTGGTGTAGAACCATCTATCTTCAAGCAGAAGTGAAAACGTTTCTAAAGTGTAAGTGCATGATATCAAATGCTTCAGGGGACCTTCAGAGACTCAGTCCCAGCCGGTTTCCCTGGGGTTTACTGTCCAAGGTCTCTGTGAATAAGTGAACTCTGGATCTCAGCTGGTCATAAGGTCTGTACTTGGGATTTTGCCGCAAGTCCTTCCCTGGTTCCTCCAGCCAGGGCCATCCTTGCATCTCTTAGGGCCCATGCTCAGCCTGAACACTGCCTTCTGTATCCTTGATCCAGGAAGGCTCCTGCTTTACCTGGCATTCTCCACCGTCACGGTCAGGGAGTTGGTAAAACTCACGGTTGGACTTTTTCCAATTGAGTGTTTTGGAGCGAATAAGATTCCTGACAGACTCCCTGCCACACGATCTCTTTTCTTTAATTTTGTCTTAAATCCCGTTCATTATTTTCTCTGCGGAAGAATGACCATGGCCATTTTATTTTGCAGCTATTTATCAAAGTCCAGAAACTTGTATTTTTAAAATTAATTTATTCATTTAAAATTCCTGCATGCATGTTATTTGGGTGGGACTCAGCACCACATCCCCTTATGCTGGCCGCCTAACAAGGTCCTCACAGTCTCTAGTCCACTAGCTTGTCTTTTTGCTTTAACAAGAAAAAAA
>NW_004949105.1:954983-964980 GCF_000317375.1 Microtus ochrogaster | reverse complement strand
CTCCTCCTCCTCCTCCTCTTCTGGTGTTCATTCCATCCTAGTTAACCCATCTTCTCCGAGAATCACCTAGAAAGCTGTACCAGCAGTGGGTCCTTTGCAGTGTATTTAGCAACACACAAGAAGAACTGGTCATGGGTTCCTTATTTGTTCTCTGGAGGATCATTTGTGTTTCCAGTTTGCTGCTATTGTGAATGATGCAACCAGGAACTTTTCATAGCCATGCATATCTTCGCTATTATTAAATAAACAACTTGGGCAGATGTATGGATGTTTAAAATCACTTCACAGATATTAACATATATGTAAGTGATGACTAGTTTAGAATGTTCCTTGAGGAGGCTATTGGGACAGAAAAAATGACATCCCTATTTGCTACCAAGCATGTGGTAGACATTTCATTGTGTTGTCAGGAAGAACAAGACGGTCTCACCCAAAGTTCTGTGGCTTTGGGAAGCCTAAAGCTTGTGGTAGGGTGCCAAGATCTCAGAAGCATCACAGAAAATCCTGCAGTGGTTATTGTTGTCCTGTGGGCTTTGGCCTCCAGTTCCCTATCTTCAGTCATCGTGTGTGTGTGTGTGTGTGTGTGTGTGTGTGTGTGTGTGTGTGTGTGTGTATCACCTCCAAGAACCTCATTCCACACCCAGGCCCAAAAGCAATTACTGGTACCTCCATCATGAACCCTCCAGAGTGACTTCATATTTTGAGTCCCTGATCCAACCTCTAGTATGTACAGCCTTCTAGCTTCACTCCTGGAGATACCGTAAGACAATTTTGATGTATGGATGTCTGAAGCAGGCTCTGGGACCCAGGCCTGAATCCTTGGCTAAAGATGGCTGAATACTAATGTCAGGGCTGTGTGTTTAGAGAAGGGACGGCTGAAACAGAAAGCCCACTGCAGTGTTGGCTTAGCTTCATCTTCAACTCCACTAGATTTAGAATCACCATGGAAACATACTGTCAGTGTGGCCATGAGAATAGTTTTAGAAAGGTTTCCTTAAGGAAGATGGAGACCCATCATGAACATGAGTGACATCATGCTATGGGGTGAGGTCCACTACTGACTGAAAGGAGAAAGTGAGTTGGCACCAGCATTCTTTGTCTACAGATTCGCGAGAGAGGATGCGATATGAGCACTATCTCACACTTCTGCTGCAATGCCTTCCCTTCCCTCAAACGTGAGCCAAATTAACCCCTTTCCTCATTAAGTTGCATTTGACACAGCGGTAGGAAAGTAACCAGGATGGCGAATGAATGAGTTCCTGACTTACTACCATTGGCAGAATGAAGGGATTTCCTTTATCTCGCGCTTCCATAAGACTAATGGTTAGCACACCTTCTCTCTAGTGTCGTAAGTCAGAGAGAAGCTCTATTTACTACTGTAGCTATGGTTGAAAGGTATAAAATCAAAGATGATTGGTACAACGTCCAAGCCCTGTGTTCAAGTCACATGTCACCCAACTTCCCCTTTAATAATTCATCTTTAATCTATTATTCTACCCTTTACATGTCTGCTAGATAACTATTGCTTCGTTTATTTTGTCAGCATGGGTGTAATATCTGCAGCATGGAGCCTCCCAGATGGTGGGACTCATCCTGTGGAGCCTGCATCAGACAGCCCATGGCTGCCAAATGGGATTTAATCAGACGTTTTCAGCTGAATCTGCCAGTTTGAAACCAAGTGTGGAAACACTGGGAATCTTGCTTAAGTCTTTATTTCTTATGTCCTTTCTGTTGAGGCTCTTGGTCATGTGGATCCTAACACCACACTGCCTCTAAGGCTACAGCTATCATGTCTGTGTTTACTGTTACAGTCATTCAGGGAATTGCTATTATCAACAGTCAGAAAGTGGTCAGCTCCTTGTGGTTTATTAAGGAAGCTTAGGGAAGTATGTCTACTATGAGAAATGAATAACTGTAAGACTTCTCAGATATCATAATACTGTTTGCTGAAGATAGGAAACCCTCATCTACTACTTAAAGTGCGAACCATTCAAATGTATACTATATCATAGTGATGAATATCATTAAACTATAAAATGATTCAACTCCTTTTACAAGGTGTAAATTCTGACCCCACAATGAACCTCAATAGGACCCCTTTTAGAGTCTACTGCATATGGTCTAGCAAATACATACTGATTTATTGGTTACTTTATTGGAGCACAAAAAGGAATTTCTGTGTTGCTGTAAACCACAAATTTACCCACTGCCATAAACAAAAATTGTGACAATTTAAATGCCCCATAATTTTAAGCAAATTTAGAAGATATTATTCTCTGCTTAATAGCATATAATAAAATGGGGTTTTGTTATTGTTTGGCTCCTTTATGGTGAGAGTTAATATTTTTTCCTAAAAATGAACACAGCTACATTATTTTTCATGAAATATGGAGACAAAGGTGGAAAGACAGAACTTTTGTTAGATGAAAAAAAATATCAGAGAGGAAATGAATCCACATGCTAGAGGTTCGTCACACTGAGGACTTCAGTGACATTGCCCTGTGCTTTCATTGCAGTTGAGTGAGCCTTATATGAGTAAAGAGTAAAATGGTAAGAACATAACAATGTGAATTTTTTAATCACATTATATTGCATCAAATTTTGTGTAACATTTCGTTTTGTCTAATTTAACTTTTAAATGTTCAGTTTGGTACTGTAAGTTCTACATCTGTCAAAACTGTTTTAGTTTTTCCAAGCTGGACTGGTACCCATTATCAATTCCACCAGAGTCCCCACACCTACTAAACCCAAGATTAACAACCTCTGATAGACTCTATTTCTGGCTTCAGCACTTAGCCACGTTTCTGCTGAGCCTAAGGATAATCATCCGTGAGATGGTTGAGTCCTTTAGGTCTCTTCTGAGCACGCCAAGGCTTTCTGAAACTTCACACTCATGGGACTTTTGTCTGCCTGGACCTGTTTGCTGTAGGTATCTGCTGTTTCAGTGTGGCTCCCTCTGGCCTCAGTTCTGTGTTAGCAATGAAGCAATCTATACACAAGCAATACCAAATGGACTCAGCACTCTGTGTGTGTGTGAGTGTGTGTGTGTGTGTGTGTGTGTGTGTGTGTGTGTGTGTAAATTCCCTTTATTTCTCCACAAAATTCGGGTCTATCTAATTTATAGGAAAACAGTTATTGTGAGAACACTGGGGTGAAATAGCTGAGGTAATTAATGAAAGCAATTACCCATGGCCATGAGGAAAAGGACAGCCCAATGGGATATGAAACTTTATTTCCATATATTTCTAAATGCATTGAGATTTACACTCCCATAGTCGCTTTGGCCATGAATTCATGTGTGTAATTTTCTAAAAAGGAAGAATAAAGAAAAAGGGAAGTGTCTTTATTACAGAAAATGGTATTTTAATGATAAATGCCTCCATAAGCCCAGTTGTTATACTGCAACACTTTTCAATGCCACAAGCCATGTTGAACTTGGAAATTGTTTTGATAAAACTTGACACTAGGGCAACCCTATGATTGTTTAATTAGATACTTAAAAGACTGTGTAGTACCCAGGATCATAGCTTTTTTTTTTTAAGAACATCCACTACTTCCCAATGGCTATCCTGATAGTAAGCAGCAAGTAGTCTCATGGATGGTCCACCAGGATCTCCTGCTATAAGGCAACTGGACCAGCAGAAAGGGACTTCTTGACACTGACTGAATAGGGGACCAACTAGTCACATTCTCATTTGAAGACAAGGTCTAGTTCAGTAGATCTGAAGTAGGGCAATCAATATCCCTGAAATGATCCAGAGATGCTGGCAGAAAAAAATGCAGGCTACTAGGAAAACTTGAGTTTTAGATACTAAGAGATAGATACCTTTTTAAAATTATGTCTATTATTAGATGTGTGCTAGAGAGACAGAAACATAGAGAAAACAATAGGGAGATGAGGAGGGAGGGAGGGAGAGTTGTATCAGGGGACAGCTACATTATCTACTGCCATCTTTACAAGGGTTCTGGGGGAAAGGAATCAGGTCTTCAGGCTTGCCTGGCAAGCATCTTTGACACACAGAGGCCATATTGTCCATCCAATATAATGATTTTCAGGGCTGTTAGGGATAAACTCAGTTATCAGTTACATACTTGATGGAATCTAGAATCACAGGGAGACAACACTCTGGGTATGTCTAGGAAGAATTTTCTTGATTAGGCTGAGGTAGGAAACACTCACTAAGTATGGGTGGCACCACTCAGTGGGCTGAGACCCATGGCTTTATACAAAGGATAAAGCCAACTGATGATTGGCATTTATTGTTCCTTCCTTTCTGATGGTGAATATGATGTCACCAGCTGCTTCCAGCTTCTGCTACCTTGATGTCCTCAGCATGATGGATGGGACCTTCAAACTTTTAGCCTAAATAAACTCTTTCAGTTTTAAGTTGCTTTTATCAGGATATTTGATAACACTGTGATGATTTCAATATATAGGGCCCCCACTGGCTCATATATCTGAATGCTTATAGAGAGGCCTTAGGAGGTGTGACCTTGTTAGTATGGTCTTGATGGAAAAAGTGTGTCACTGGGCTTTGAGGTTTCAAAAGCTCAAGACAGGCCTCGTTGCTCACTGCCTGAGTGGATCCAGATATAGAACTCTCAGCATCGTGTCTGCCTGTGTGCTGTCATGTGTCTTACTATGACAATAATGGACTAAGCCTCTGAAACTGCAAGTCGGCTCTAATTAAATTATTTCCTCTGTAAAAGTTGTGAAGGTTGTGGTGTCTCTTCATAGTAATAAACTACTTACTGAGGCACTCATTAAGAAAAGTAACTTAGACTATGTGTATCTGGTGTGGGAGATCTTTCTCTATATGTATTGCTTTTATTGGTTGATAAATAAAGCTGTTTCAGCCAATGACTTAACAGAGTACAACCAAGCGGGAAATCTGAACAGAGATATATAGAGAAAGTAGGTGGAGTCTGAGAGATTCTATGTAGGTGCCTAAGGGGAAGAATGCTGGAACCTTACCAGTAGGCCACAGCCTTATGGTGATACACAAACGTAGAAATTGGTTAAATTTAATATGTAAGAGCTAACTAGGAATATGCCTAAGTTATTGGTCAAACAGTGTTGTAATTAGTATAGTTTTGTGTGATTATTTGGGTCTGGGAAATAAACAAGCAGTCTCCATTTACATGTATCTGAAAAGCAACCCAGACTCAGTATATTTAAAACTCTTAGGCTAATGAATTAGGGAAAAATAAAACATAAATGCATCATAACCTAACAATGACTAAGGACCAAACTAAAGGAAATGAAACACCAGAATCAAATCAGAAATGTATCAATTATGTGTTAATATTCCTTTATTGTCTATCCATAACTGATGTGAAGAAAGCTACAGCACTTTAGCTGAGACATATCATCCATGGCTTTATGGATTTACTTGTTATCTCCAATTTATGGATGGCTATCACTGAACACATTCTTACTTTCTTTAAATTCCCTCCAAAGACTAATCTGGACAAGGAATGTCAGTGTGTGCTTTGATATGTCGTACTCTTGGCAGTCATCACCGTTCTGGGTGACAAAGTTGGAAAAACCAAACCTTAGACATTACTGAATTAATGTTTTGGGGGAAACCACCACCCTAAAATCTAGAGAGAGGGGGGGTGTCTTGATATTCATAACTAAGACATTAATACCTGGAATAGAAGCCCGTGGAGACATAGTAAAGAGAAATGAGGGCGAGAATTCTGGAATTACCGGTGAGCAGAATGAACGAAAGCCACTCAAAAGGCAAAGGCATCCCTATCAAAAACCTCAGCAGGAACTCTGGAGACCAGGAGAGCACAGAATGCCTATTTTGAGCCTTGAAAGTATACAGCTACAGTAATGATTATTGTATTGATAAAAGTTCTTTAAAATGGGAGCAACAACAATGACCTTCCATGACAGTCAGTCATACACTAAATTAGTTCACAATCACCAAGACAGCACTGCAGAAGACACTCTTATTTTACAGAAAACGAAGGGAAGATGGTATACAGAATCACAAAAGTTTAAGAAACCATGAATCACACTAGAATAATCAATGAACAAGTGAGAATTAGGGGTTGGGAATCAAACATTAATTCAATAAATGTCAAATCACTGAGGTTAAAAAAATTACATTGTGCCACTCGACAGTTACCTTAAACGTAAATGCAGTTGATTCTAACGTTCCAATGAAAAGATGGAGACTGGCTGACTAGATTAAGAAATAAGATTCAGCTGTCTGTTGTCTGCAAGAAACTCAGGATAACAAAGACGTGCAGACTCAAAGCGTGAGAGAGTCCACACAAATAGGCATGAAGACAAATAGGAGTAGCTATGGGGTCCAAAAAATCTAAATTCAAACCAAAATCATATATTAATAAAGAGAAAGACCACCAGAAACTTTTGAGGAATGTACACATAAATTCTCTCAATGATAAGGTATTACAGACACTCTCTGATTAAATTCCATTTTCTATAAAGTGACGTTCAGTTCCCAAACTTCGGTTTATAATCAAGAAGCCAGATTTAATTAGGCAAACCGCTAACACAGGCATTATTCCTTTTCTTTGAACAATACTTAAAGGAAATAAAAGACAAATTGGTTTCTGGAACACACCCAAGAGTTCGTAGTAGAAAAGAATTAATGCTTTGTCAAAGTTGTTTTTCAAGGCTAAATGCATTTTGAAAAGTTCTCTACAGGGTCAGCGTCTTCAGTGGGCACGCCCCTCCAGGGTCTCACAGCCCAGCTTCTTCCTATGCAAAGGAGACAAGGGTGCCAAGGCAAGATGTGCACCAGTGTGCTGGGAAAAAGTGACAATAGAGCTGAGTTCTTCTAGTACAGACTGGCTTTGCTGCCTGCTTGTACTCTAGTCTTAGGAAAAAGCATTGGCTCTACAGAAGTAGATGATAAGGTGTGGCAGTTTTACAGGATGAAAAAGCAGATGTGGGCTGCTACAAAAGAGTTTTGAAAAGCTGTATACAAATAGCATATAAAATACACAAGGAACTTTTAAACCAATTGAACAAATAACCTAATGGTGAGTGAGCCCAAGCTCTAAAGAGATACGTCATCTGCAGATCGCCACGTGATACAGTGGTCAGCTTTCTGCTATCAGGAGGTTGCAGATTAAAGCAATGGAATACCTTGGTTACATTTGCTAGAGTTCCCCAGGATCTAGAACTTGCAGGCACCTTGTGATTATCAGAATGTGGAGCACAGGAATTCCCAATCACAGTGGAAAAGCAAAATGGCAAAGCCACAGTGGAAGTCAGACAGGCATCTGGTTAGAAAACTCTACTCTAACCATAAGATCTCACAGTCCAGTTCCCACAGATTTACTCAATTCTCTCAAAAAACATGCCCATAAGATTGATGAAAAGACCTATAACAATTTCACCCTCAGTACTCTCTGTACCCATAACAAAACTGATAAACACTGACTGTTCCACGGTGGATACCTGCAACTCTTTCATTCACTAAACATGGACACATACCTGTGTATCCCATACAAATAAGTTCATGCACATACAAACAATATTATTATATAAGCAATGGGTGTGCTATTAAATAAGTAGTGTACACAGCAGACCATTCATACAACTGACAAACTGTAGTTCTACTAAAATCTATGGACCTTCTGTCTATAATCTCCCAAGGAGCACATGGCTTTATGCACTAGCATACACTTTCTTTCAGCTCTTTATACAATAGGTTACATGATATATTTTAAGGATACTTGGGACAATGCTGTAAAAAAAACATTCAAATAATTACTATTCTTAATGAAGCCAAATGGTGTATAATATTTAACAACACTAGTCCCCTGATATTTTTTTTTTTTAGTTTAACTTTAAGAAATATTCTGCAAGAGATAAAGTTCTGTGGGAAACATGATCTAGGAACTTCTTTTAATCCTGTGCTCACGGGAAACTCCAAGAATGTCCAAGGAGCCATGAGCAGTGATGCTCACACTTTTAAACCAAACTCAATAGCAAGTGGATTCTCCCAACCCTGACATATCAAAAAATCAAACCCTTTAGTTAAATGATCTTAAGCAATGCATGAAGTATGTTATATTCACACCCACAGTGTGTTGTATGTCATAAATACGTTTTCTTTGCACATGTCACACACACATACACACACGCACACACACACACTATGGTAGTTTGAATGAAAATGGCCCCATAGGCTCATAGAGAGTGGCACCATTGAGAGGTATGGCCTTATTGGAGTAGGTGTGGTATTGTAGGAGGAAGTGTGTCACTGGCTTTGAGGTCTCAGAAGTTCAAGCTAGGCCAAGTGTGTTTCATTCTCTTCCTCTTACCTATAGATCCAGATATAAAACTTTTAGCTATCTCTCCAGCACCATGTCTGTCCGTATGTCACTATGCTTTCTGCTATGATGATAGTAGACTAAACCTCTGAACTATAAGTGAGTTCTAATTAAATGTTTTCCTTTATAAGCCTTGCTATGGCCATGGTGTTTCTTCATAGCAATAAAACTGTAAATTAGACACACACATACACACAACACTCATACACACACACAAACACACACACACTTATATCTACTCATATGCTCATACATACTCACACACTTGACTCAATCACACATAACTGTGTGTGGATGAGTGCCTTGAACAAGCCTGGAGAATTCTAAGGTCTGAGCTCAAATATCATAAATTCATTCAGATCTATTTCTGTCTTTCTCCTTGGCCAATGGACATGCTCCCTTTCATCTTTGTCACATGTGGCACTCTTTAGGGTCTCTATCCTAGGATCTGCTAGAATGTACGTCATGAATGGTTCTGATGGCACCACCAAACAGATTATAGGTTTGTAATTATTTTATATGCTTACAGTCTAGAAGAGTGGCTCCCAATTTATGGTTCGTAAATCAACCTTCAGGGATTAAACTACCCTTTCAGGGTGGTTATTGTCTAAGACCATCAGAAAACATAGATATTTACATTATTATTCATAACAATAGCAAAATTATAGTTTTGAAGTAGCAAGAAAATAATTTTATGGTTGAGGTCACCACAACACATGAAACTTTATGAAAGGGTCTCAGCATTAGGAAGGTGAAGAAACAGTGGTGGTAAACAAGAGGTGAAAATAATTGTGTTAATGAGGAAAGAAGTAAGGCATGGACCAGTCTGTTGATGGAATCTTTTTGTTTCCCATCTATTCAAAGATTCGTGTGTGTGTGTGTGTGTGTGTGTGTGTGTGTGTGTGCGCGCGCGCGCGCATACGTGTGATAGTAATGGGGCAATGTGCTACAGTGCTATCTCACACATGTGGAAATCAGAGGACCATTGTAGAAGTTGGTTCTCTTTTCCATTGTGTGGGGCCCAGGAAAAGAACTAGGTGTAGTGCTTGGTAACAAGTTCCTTTATCCCCTAAGTAATTTTCTTGGTTGGCCCCAGATCAATTTTAATAAGTAACAACATAAATTGATATGTATTTGAACTCACAACTGATTTTGTATAAGATACACACATATTTAACACACACACACACATCTCTCATGAACACATAACGTGGCTTGCTCTAGTTTTCGTCTGTTCACTGACAGAAACTTTACCATCAAGCAGTAGCTCCTATCATCCATGAATCAAAAGCAAATACATTTCTACTAACATTGGTCTATAGCTGTGATCCTAGTCAGGAGAATTATGAATTAGAGACCAGTATAGGCTATGGAGGAAGTCCCTAGCTAGTCTTGCCTATTCGATGAGACATTGTTTCACTAAGGAATAAAATTAAATAAATAAAATAAAATAAAACTATCTTAAAACTTCTCTTTTATTATGTAACAAAAAGCACTCATTTGGTGTCTGAGGTAAATACGTATCACTGTGATGTAAAGGTTGCACTGGTTTCTATAAACTGTTATTAGAGCAAATCATTTAGATCCATGGCGTTTGTTACATGTGGTGCTCTTGCTCTTCTACAGTATTCATACTAGATTTCAAAAATAAAAATTCTTTTTTTTTTCTTTTTTT
>NW_004949105.1:891802-954721 GCF_000317375.1 Microtus ochrogaster | reverse complement strand
TCCGGTTTTATCCCATGCTTTTTCAGACTCAGGCCAGCTGGCCTTGGTGAATTCCCGAAAGAACATCCCCATTGTCTCAGAATGTGGGTGTACCAGGTCTAGAAAAAAATAAAAATTCTTAAATGAAGTAAAAAAGGATACATTTCCATAAAGTTGAATTCATTTTGAAAAGTATTTGATCAAGAAAATACATTCCAACACATCAGAAGTATTTTGAAATTTAGATTTCCTCGTGTGATTTGGTGTCTTCATCTAACTTTTATTAAATACTAATGAACACTCTAGAATGAATATTTTATACAATATACCTATCGTTCTGCATCTGAATTTTAAAATGTTTACAATCATCCATAATTTTCCTTGAAAATTTTCACTTTAAATTATTTTAAAAATACCAATTATCCAAACATATGTCATTAAATTCTAATGCCACTTTCCCTGATTGAAACACATTCTAAAATCTAAATGACTCACTGAAGCAATTAAATGAAAATATAAATAAAAATGAGACTTAACTGTTTCTGAATTTTAAAAGGATGTCCTTGATGAAATATCAGGTATTATTAAACCATCTTCATATTAGACTTTGGAATGATTGGTTCTGGGTGATACATATTCCTGGCTCAGTTACAGAATCAAAGAAACTGAGTTATGATCGCTAACTTTAAGCAGCTTCTTCATGTTTAAGTCATCCATCTGACAGCATGAGTTAAGAGCTACTGTCCTATCCAAATGTTTTCATTTATGATTTGGGATATTTATTACAATATGTAAATATAAATTTATCATAATAAGTACATATAAATATATGTAATAACATCCAAAGGGGTTTGTAAGAACTTTGGGAATTAACAGTGAGACCAAATAAATTCTGGTCAGTTCCCCCTTTGCTTGGACTAAGAAGGTCTGGCTAAGTCACCATGACAACAGAAAATAGGGCTTCTGAGAATCTCATTTATAAACTGCTTAGATGGGATGCCAAACTGGCACTACCCAGAGATGGTCTTTGTTTCAGCTTAAGGCACAGGAGGATGCTACAGCTATGCAACGTCCTTCTCTTAGAACAACATGACCAAAAATGGGTAAAGTTTTAGGAAGCAGTGCATTGGAAGTTTGAACATGACATTGCTGAGCACCAATTAAGAGTGATCTCTCAAGAACAGTTGGTTGAGAAATCCCACTGGAGGAAAAATATATAATAGCATATGTGGGGTTCAAAGACTGCAAATACAAATGACACACTGAGGAGAGACCGGACTGTCATAGGAGAAGCCAAGTTCCATAAGCTAAAGCCCATTAAATATAAAGACATTGACACAAACCAATAATAAGCACCATGGCTACTGCTCCACAGTGAAACCTTCAAGGCCCTTTCCCACAGCAATGCTTTTAGGGATGCCCGTGTGAGTGTGTTCCGAAGAAATACAATCTCTGAAAAGCACTGCCTGGATCATAATGTAGGTACCAAGACACCATCAGCTCATGTTATTAATGGTGAAATGTGTGTGTGTGTGTGTGTGTGTGTGTGTGTGTGTGTGTGTACTGTGTGCTTCTGTTTTTATTGATAGGACATCTCATGTATAATAGTGTGATAAATTACTACAAAAGAATACTATAAGTGAAATACATCAAAGTAAGTAAATCAGGGCTGAATCTTATATCACTCAAGCACCAGCAGAGGTTACCATGGAGAGTTTTTTCAGTACGATAAAGAAAACAAAATACTACCTAGAATTTAAATTGTGTATGATGTCTCTAGAGAGGATGCACTAAGACTAGATTATCCTGGATGAACACATCTTTGAAGGAATTGAAAAATCACCATATGACTCTAACTTGGATACTTGGATGAAATCGTTTTTTTTTTCCTTTATGTTGAGGCAGAGTTTCTCTGTGCAACAGTGCTAGCTCTTCTGGAACTAGCTCTTATAGACCAGGCTGGCCTCCAACTCCGAGAGAACCACCTGCAATGGAAGAGTGTCCAGTGGGAGAGAGTGGATGAGTCTCAGTCCTTCATCAGATTTTCCGAATTGTCAGCCCAGATCTGGGATCTCCTTAAGTCTGGGTCCCAGAGATAAGTGTAGGAGCTTTTTGAAAGTGTAAAAGTCTGAAAGATCAGAATAATTAATGCTGAAATGATTAGACATAGCTGTCACAAAGGCTGCCAGGAATGGGGCAAACACAGATATCTGACTTACACAGATGCAAGGAAGAAACTGGCCCTTTCTCTTCTACCTTTAGAGAAAAACTAAATTCTAATATTGAAACCTTAGAGCATACCATCCCGTTGTTATCATTTTTCAGAGAAGGAGGGAGATAGGGGTAAAGGGAGAAAGGAGAGAGGGAGGCAGGAGGGAAAAAGATAGAGAAACAGAGAGACAGAGACAGACAAAGATAGGGACAGACAGAGGCAGAGTCACTCAAATGCCTTAAGATATCTGTCCTATTTTATTTAGGGCCTCACAACCATGGGACCTCAAAGGACACAGTGCCAGGTTGAAGGACAAAAGAGAGTCACCCTAAAGAAGAAAGTTCAGATCCTCTGCAGCACTAATACCTTCGCAGGACTGTGTGTCCTGCCTGACTCCACAAAAATCAAGGTAGCATAAAGCTGTGATCTCTACCTAGTAACTGATCATCTCAACCTACAGCAGACACTGAAGGGACTTTATTAATAATGCTCTTCCTATCAACTGCTTTGCAACCCCCATGGAAGAAAGTAAGGACTCCATTGGTCATCAGGTCACTGGGTTTCCCAAACCATTTTTTTATTTCAATGTTCAGTCATGTTTTCTCGGTTATCACAAAATGGACTGTGTTGCTTGAGCTCAGGATATCTTCCCTCCTTTGTTCATAGGCTTATAGATTTTAAAATGTAAATTTCAAGATCTAACATTAGAGGAAGTCTATCCACCAGTGTGCCCTTGAAAGATTTAGAGTTGACTGTACTTCAAAGAATGATTCTGAACATTAATCACAATTTTTATCATTAAAAGTCTTAAAATGACATTAATTCAATGTTCAGAACATGTATTGAGTCCAAATGGTATAAACAAGAAGCACTATGTAAATTTAGTGACAAGGGAAGGAATTCACAGTTCCTCCCACCAGCCACAGACCACATTGTTTCCCCAGACTTATCTTTCCATTCTCAAACCATCTATTTCTCAAGGGCTTAAATTCCCGGACAGAGATATGAAGGGAATAACTTCAAACCGCTTTCAGCAAACCTCCTCAAATCCTTCTAAAGGAGCATTAGATTTCAAGATGAGCTGAAAACTATTTAGTTACTTAAAAAATGAAATTCACAAAAGTTTTTTAGTACGAGGACCCTTGTTTTCATCCGTCTTTTGGTATTGGACCTATATCATTAGTGGCTGTACCTTGACAGCAATTGATAAGTCCACAAATGATGGGTCAACATCCAAGATATTTCTTTCCAATTTTTTATTTGCTTATTTGGTGTGTGTGTGTGCTCGTGTGTGTTATATTCCACTGACAACACGTTTGTTCTCATGAGAACCCTCCCTGGTTTGAGTGACAAAGTAGAGGCTGACACTGCATACAGAATGAGGGTCCTAAATAGACTCGGGATAAGTCAAATGCCAGTTTGGACACCTGCTGCTCTAATAACACGGCAATTCTGGATAGTTGAATTTTATCGCTTACTTCTCTAACCATCAGGTCCACACCAACAGCTACACTTACCAAGTCCATTTTCATGAACATGCCCACACAGGATATCATGCTCCTAGAGATCACATAACCCTGGGGAAATCTTTGACCAAAACTTCATGATATTAAACTTTTACTCTCTGCAGGAATAAACTTTTGGGTGCATCCTATAAACAGCACATTTGTATTTTACTGTTTTTAAAGGATGGTTCAGAAGAGAGCAATGTTTCCTGTGTTAGGAGGTGGTCTAATTATATCCTGCTTCCTGATGAGAATCTGAAGTTTTGGAAGTGAGCATCCCTCTGGTGGCAATGATCGATTTTAAATAGAGGTTCAGTGTTTGTCTACATGTTAAATTTATGTTTTTGCACTCAATCCTCAGTAGATTATTTGCCACAACTTTTAACTACGGAAAATTTCTATTAATCATGTTTTTGTGCCTTTCCCCCAATTTTCAAAATCTTGTCATTAACAACCTTTTTCCAACTCAACAAAAGAAATCAGTTATTTTTTAAAAAGCAAATTTCAAAATTGAAATCTACTAAAATCTCCAACAACTTTGATTCAACTCTGCTTTAAAGTTTGAGAAATTTGACTCCATTTGGTTAAAACAGTAGAATCTCATAGACAAAACATTTAAATGAATATGGGTTCCCTCATATAAAACTTCATTAAAATTTACATACAAACACACATACACTACTTATTGTCATGGAGAACACTGCCCTACTTAATTCTGCATAATATCCTTGCAAGGTACATTTAGTTTATTTTAATTTACTTACAAGGCGAACTATCACATTGCCCTCAATTTTTTTTCTTGGTCTTTTGATTTAGGGATTCTCTATAGCTTTGGAGACTGTCCTGGATCTAGCTCTGGTAGACCAGGCTGGCTTTGAACTCACAGAGATCCACCTGCTTCTGCTTTCCGAGTGCTGGGATTAAAGGTGTGAGCCACCATCACCCAGCTGCTCTTAATTATTAATCATTGCAAATATAGTAGTTAGTGCTGGTTGTATTGACATCACAAGGGGATTTAGTGGTGTGCTTCTCAAAGTGTGGTTTTAGAATTGCTGAAGCATTGTATGTAATTAAGTACAATGTGGTTTTTCTAAAATATTCACAATTTACATAAATGGAGAATGTCTTTTTGTCCAGAACTGCCATAACACACAGACACACAGAGACAGACAGACAGACAGACAGACAGACAGACAGACACACACACACACACACACACACACATATATTCCTCTCTCATTCCTGGAAGTTGGATTGCAGTACAAGGTGAAGGTCAGGGAGGATCTCTTTCCTTGCCCAATCCTACCCAAGTATTCCTTGGAGGTCTTTGGGCACATGGGTGTGTCACACCTGTGGCATGGGTGTGTCACACCTGTGGCATGGGTGTGTCACACCTGTGGCATGGGTGTGTCACACCTGTGGCATGGGTGTGTCACACCTGTGGCATGACTCTCTTCTCTATATGTAGCTCCATGCTATCTTCCCCCCGAAAATTGTAACCATGCCTTAATTTCCAGATTTAATAAAAGCACTGGGTATATTGAGCTGTGTGTCTCACTTTAATAATTTCCTTTTAAGGATTTATGTTTATTATTTTAAATCATGTGTGCATTTGCATCAGTGTGAAGGTTTGCACTTGGGTTAGTTCAGCTTCCTGCAGCGTTTAGAAAAGGGCATTAGGCCGGGCGGTGGTGGCGCACGCCTGTAATCCCAGCACTCGGGAGGCAGAGGCAGGCGGATCTCTGTGAGTTCAAGACCAGCCTGGTCTACAAGAGCTAGTTCCAGGACAGGCTCCAAAACCACAGAGAAACCCTGTCTCGAAAAACAAACAAACAAAAAAAAAAAAAAAAGAAAAGGGCATTAGATCCCCTGGAGTTAGAATAACAGGAGTTGTGACTTGTCCAACTTGTGTGCTAGGAAACAAACTCTTGCCCTCTGTTAGAGCAACAAGTGCTCTTAAACACTTGACCATCTCTCCTGCCCCTGTAATCATTTCCTGATACGGAGGGGCCAAATCTGCCCCATGGGTTAGGTATTTTTTGATCTCACCATTCTTATAATGGAAGATGTTTCCAGATTCATTGTGTTACTTTAGGTTGTTATTAGTAATTCTGGACAGTGTTGTGGAATGTTTGTACAGTGGGTGAAGATGTATGGCTGTGATTGGTTTTAGTAAAGAGGTAAATGGCCAATAGCTAGGCAGGAGAGAATAGGCAGGACTTCCGGGGAGAGGAAGGAACTAGAAAAGAATCTGAAGTGTGGTTGTGAGAGATGATAGCAAAACAGAGAAAGTAGTGCATACATTATGGAGGAAAGGCCCACGTGGCAAAATGTAGATTAATATAAGCTGTTTGATTAAGCTACAAGAGCTAGTTGGGAACAAGTCTAAGCTAAAGAACCATTTTTTAAAACTAATAACAAAACTCAGTGTCATTATTTGGTGGCTGGAAGCCAACAAGAAAGTTCAACTACAAGGCAGTGATTTGAGTTTCTCCTGAAACTTTTGAAATGTGTTTTGATGCTTATTCAGTATTTCATTTTTAAGCCTTATGACTCTGTCTGGAGTTCCTGATTTGAGCCTAAATATTGTCCCTCTCCTTAATCTTAGAAAAACCTTCATTTGTTTCGAGAACTATCAGAATGAGTCTAAATCTTCTGAATCATATATGGCTTTTTATTATAATGGGCTACATGTTCTTACAGAAGCTTTTGTGACCTTTGATTACTTTGAATTTCTGAAAATATTTCACCTTTCTGACTTCTGAGAATTGGGAAACTTATTTTATAATATACTGTTCAGCATGTGCCTCTTTGTTATGCTGATGCTTCCTATTGTCCTAATGTAGTAGGTTATATTTTGTATTTTCAGATGTATAATTCTACTTCATTGCTTGAGTTACCTAGTCATAGCCTCTAAATGTTTATCTTATTTTTATTTATGTGTGTAGCTCTGTGTGTTCTGTACCACAAAGGTCAGAACAGTGGTAGATCCCTCAGAGCTGGAGCTACAGGCGGCTGTGAGCCACCCAGTATAATGGTAGGAACTGAACTTGGGTCCTTTGGAGGAACAGCAAGTGTTATTAACTGCTTATCCTTCACCCTAGTCTTCTTATATTTCTGATAGCCTTTACTTTGAATAGTACTTTTCATTAGCTTTGAATTTATTTGGTCGTTGATTTTTTTTTTTCTTAGCATCATATAATTCCATGAGAAGAAAGACTAAAAATAAAGCATGGGGAGCTGGATTGATGGTTCAGCAGTAAAGAACACACGCCTCTCTTGTAGGGGACCTGAGTACTCAGGCTGGGTGGAGAGATCACAGCTGACAGTATCTCCAGCACCCAATGATCTGACGCCCTCTTTCAGCCTTGCACATACCAGTACAAATCAGTGCTTGCTAATGTTTTTAGAAAGCAGTGGCATGTATATCTTTGTGCATTTCCTGTTTTCTATATTCTACTCTAGACCCATCTTTCTTTTCAGGAATTATCTGTTATCAATCTTTAAGTTATTAAAATCTGTCACTGGTTAAAGGTGAGGCCCCGTCTGAGGAAGCATGGGATAAAACCGGGCTTGCTGAACATAGCAGACAATGAGGACTACTGAGAACTCAAGAACAATGGCAATGGGTTTTTGATCCTACTGCATTTACTGGCTTTGGGGGAGCCTAGGCAGTTTGGATGCTCAACTTACTAAACCTGGATGGAGGTGGGCGGTCCTTGGACTTCCCACAGGTCAGGGAACCCTGATTACTCTTCAAGCTGATGAGGGAGAGGGACTTGATGAGGGAGGGGGAGGGAAATGGGAGGCGGTGGCAGGGAGGAGGCAGAAATCCTTAATAAATAAATAAATTTAAAAAAATAAATAAAAATAAAAAATATAGTAGAAACATAAAAAAAAAATAAAGGTGAGGCCCCTATAGAGGGGAGGCTCAGCCTTAGTTCTAAGAAGAGAAATTTCAGTGGGAAGTACTATGTCCTCACTAATATAATGTGTGTTTATCTCTTCAATCCTGAGGACAGCTCAGAGGAATGATAATTGCTTGCTAAGATGCAATTGGAAAATTGGGACCTGTAATTTGGCTATTTCTATGCAAAGTGTTTTGGCCTTTTTAGGAGGCACTGTATTAGGACTTTCTAATTAGCTTCAATTTGCAAATCATAGTTGATAATAATTTGCAAATTCCATGTATTAATATGGGTTTGGGTGTAGTTAATATTAAGTGTTGCCTCATCAGGTTGCAAAAGTTGTCAGCCCGATGTTTGTTAGTACACAGAATGCTGGTGTACAGTGTGAGTTCTGAGAAGAGCAACACAGGGGAGGAGTCAGAAGCATGTGGAAAGAAACAGTATGGACTAGTCACCTTACATGGCTGACGAATTGCCACGACAAGAGTAATCAAGGCAGAAAGAGATTACTCCGGGTGATAGTTTTAGAAGGACAGTCGTTAACTGCTGAGAAGGCATGACATCAGCGCTGTGACAGAAAGAGGAAGATGGCTAACTATATTTTATCGGTATACAGGAAGTAGGGGCATAATAAAGTGAGACTATAAACCCTCAAAGCCTGTGCACAGTGATGTGCTTCATCCTGCAAGGCTCTGCCCCATAAAGCTCCCAAAGTCTTTCTAAGCTGTACCCTTGCTGGAGACTAGGTGTCAAATACATGAACCTATGGAGGCTATCTCTCGTTCATACTACCACACACAGATTTTGTTCCAAATGTCACCATCTTAGGAAACCTGTGTGTATGAAGTCAAGGGTCTTAATCATTAAACTCTCTCAGGGGATAGTGACTCCATGCAACCACTTTTGAGATACTTTAGCTCAAGCCTCAATTCCTCCACATTTGTCATCAAAATTCCTATGTTGCTAAATTGCCCCTTCAGATCCATTTTACAGATGTAAACATCAAGATTTCCCAGGGAAAAGTAACATTAACCGTAATTCACCCTTCATTTATTACTGAAGATCTGCCAGCTATGGTGTTGAGGGCTGGGAAGCTCCTAGGACTTATAAAATTTTGTTCTCTTATTTCTTATACTGGACTGTGATTTCCGTGACGGCCAAGACTCCATTTTTTTCCCCGGGCCTCTTGTGATATTCAAGATCTGGCATAATTCTGGAATAAAGCAAACAACTGACCAAAACCTGCAGGGAAATGATAAATGAAAGGCCGGACAACGCGCAAGCAAATGGTGTGATTAGAATCCAGCTGACTTTGTAGTAGGTAGTCTGGGAGAAAATTTAAAATCAGTGGTAATGAGTGGCCTAAGGCCACAGACAAAGGAAGAAAAAAACAAAACAGAAAGCACAGTTGTCATTAGATTTTAATCCCCCTACGAGTACATTTCTTAATTCTAGGTTCTCAGAAAATGGCCAGCGGCTTCTGGATTTCAATGTATTAGCCTTATCATGGTGAATTAACAAAAAACCATTGAGTTCTCGATCATCAAACCTATGAGGATTTTAATTGGTTTGAACATTAATTCTAATCTTTCTCTCTATCATGAAATACAAAAAGTTTGTACCTGTATTAAATTTAGGAATAAAATAGAAACCATTATTTTGTGTAGGGTGGGAGTACACCTGTGCATACCAATGCATTAATTTGTGGCTTATGCATCTGGAGATCAAGGGACAGTATCAGTTCTTAGGTGTCAGTAGTCAGGTGGCTCCCACCATTTCTTTGAGACAGACTCTCTCACTGAGATGAAACTTGCCAAGGTTAACTTGCCCATAAGCTCCCAGTCATCCCTTTGTCTCCTTTGCATGGCTGGGATTACAGAATTGTAGTTCCTCACACATGTGAAGTAAGCGCTTACCAACCACGTCATCTCCCTAAGCCTTGAAACGTTTCTTAATTAAGGAAAAACATTATCAAGATCCATTTATAAACATTAGCTACTTGGAATGCTATGAGAAAATATGTTTTAGAAAGCTGTCCTGAAATAATGACTGGGGAAATATTGAATTATATTTTCAGTTCCAACAGCACTACGTATCCATTGGGACCAGCAAAAATGTCACCCACAGGTGAGAGGTAGGCACAGACATCTGCTGATCAATTGCTAATTCAAAATAAGACTCTAAAATGTCTTTGAGACTAAGAGACACCAGCTCTCTAACCCGGAATAAGAGCAACCTATTCAACAATGTTAACCAGTAATGGGACAAGGGAGCCACCAGGAATGAATTCTGCCACACTGTCTATCCATCGGACTTTAGAAATCCAGGATCAGGACCTTCACTACGTCCTGACAATGGTCATCTCAGAATCCACAGCACAAGAGATGCAGGACACACAAGGATCTCAGAAACCCAAGCTAAAAATACATTCACCTTCTGCTAGTCACTAAAGTTGCTTTCTTGGTTCATTTTCTCTGAGCTTAATTCCCCTCCATGTGTGCTCATTAGAGGGGGAATTCAGGATTAGACTATATTCTCGTTATTCTGGGTGTTATATTTTTACCAATTTAATCTATGGGTGCAATGGATTTTGACAGCTGTGTCAAGAGTTTCTGCTGACTTTGACATGAAGTTTGAGAACCACGAGTATCTCATGCAAGGACTGTAAGGCTCATTTGAATAGAAAACTAAATAAATTATTTTATATTTATTCTTCTGCAATGATTTCTGTACTGAGGTGACCTAAGAATGGGTCTTCTGTGCCCGTGATGGCAGGATGAGCAAAGATGGACATAATGCTGACTGCTTCTAGAAGGTGACCCTCAAATAAGCCTTTGACTGTCTTAAATACAGTTACTTTAAAAACCTCCATTTAAACACACTATATCTAGCCCACATGGTACAGACTATTTTTAAAATTAAAAGCTGAGCATCCTTCATCAACACATTATTGACTACTTTCCTGCATATTTTGTATAAGTAATCTAGAAATCAAGCATCTGTGAGTGTTCACATTAAATTCTGATACATTAACTACTTTCACTGTTGTGAGTTTGATCCCCGAGATGCATTGAATGCTATATTCCCACTTTCATAAAAGACATATTCACATGGCAATACCTAGTAATTCAGCTCACAATCTCACCTGGAAACCAGGCCGCTGCAGCTGTGCTTAGTGGCTAGAGAGGTCTGCTGGGTCAGAATTGCACTGTTCTTCTAAGAAGGCAACCTGTGAGGGAAGGGAACATGCTGGAGACTGGGATGCAGCCGCAAGCCGCATGCCACGGAATGCCAGTGATTGCCAAAACCAAGCACCTGCTTCTGAGCGGGCCCAGCTCTATAAACACCTCCATTAAGGTGAGGGAATCAACTTCTGGTGCCTGACTCGCCTGCAACATGGCTCTCACAGTCCTGAGTGGATAAGGCACCTGAGGACTTTAGGACACATGCTGTTGTAGCGTGGGTGAGAAAATCATAACCACTTTCAAACATACACCTAAAAGTAAAGGAATTTAAAAACTCAAAGATACTTGAAATTTTCATTTTCAATTATGAATAAAATATGATCTAAATAACCGGGGCAATATATCTGATATCGGTGGAAGTTACTACAGAAGCAAAGGGAAACCTTGCAGAAATCTTTAGGACAACATTTCCCAAATGTTTATGAAAGCCTTGGCCCAAGGTCAATTTTATCAGGGGTGCTGTCAGAATTAAGCTTCCCAGGATCCTTTCAGAAAAAGGCCAGGAAGTGCCCCCTCATTGCTCAACCCCACAGCAGACCCTGCAGCTAGGGCAACTGATTCTTCACCTCTATTCTTCAACAATTCTGATACAGAGTTTTCCCCTGTCTCTGGACTTGCCTTTCAGATGAGTCACCCACCCCAGCCCTTCTGAGGTATTCATTGCCACATTCAAAGTACAATGCTTCAGCAGTCTCTCTTTCGACTAAAATAGACATCATGTAAGGACAGAGATCATGTAATATATTTATTCTATATTTATTGAGATGTTAGGTGTAAAATAGTGAGCCAGAGAGAAAGAGCTCTGAAACGCCAATCCACTAACTAGCACATTGGTTACTAGCACACTGTGTCTGTGTCAGGATGGTCTTTCCTTGGTTGGTCAAACACAGAATGACAGAAGAGGAGGGTGCTGGTTGACCCAAGAACAGTCATTTCTAGCTTGTTTCTTCAAGTGGGCAATGCTAAGAAGAAACCTTGCCACAGCCCAAGAGCAGGCTGTTGTGAAAGGTCTGATGATGGTTTGGAATCTGTTCCTCTCCCCGCAGTGGGAAAGGAGAGATTTTAAATAAGCAATTTGGAAGCCATTTAGATCCTACCAGTTCCCACAGCCAAAGACACAATAGAAGAAAGCGATGTTAATGGACTGACATGGGGTGGATTGAATCCCACAAGGAAAGTCTCCAAGCCTTCCGTGTGTGGATGGAATTCCATTTTCACTTGGTGACAGTAATTAAGACAAGTAGGCAGAGAAGGGAAGCAGAAAACAAGAAGATGGCTTGGATATAATTCTAGCCCTTCCTAAAAACCGCTCCAAGCCACAGGGCCCAAAGATGGTCAGAAATGGACCTTCTTTCCACACTGAAGGGGATCTCGGAGGGTTAAGGGTATCAAAGAGCAGGAGTTAAGAAAGAAAACGACACTGAAGTGAGTGCAAAGGCATTCCTTTTCCTTTCCCCGTTCCTCTCTGGTGTTTTCATTCTAATCTGCTGCGCTGTTATCCATTGAGCCGCATTAAATGGATAGCGGTTCCCTACCAATGTAGGAAGTCAGCTGATAGACTCCCCAGTTATCTCTCAAATACCCTATATACGTGCCCGCAAAGTTCCTGCGATTCACGCTGGGGAAAAGTGAACCCTCTGAAAAATCTACCATATTCTACAACCTCTGTTCCACCTGATAGTTATTCTGAAACATACAGAAATGAAGAGATTCTCTTCTTAATCAAAGAACCAAGAGCCCCTGTCAGGGGCTGTTGAATCTGTGGATAAAAGAAAGACATTTCTTACATGGAAGATCACTAAACATCAAACTGAGTTAGCAGCAAAGGATGAGGATTAGCCCCCCCCCACCCCCTGTAAATCTTCAAGCCTAGAATACACCATGCCCATGAAGAATGTGACACTGGGTAGCTCTTGAAAAGGCAGGACGGACTAGTCTCATGCCAAAAATTAGCTTGGAAGGACAACCGTCACGGGTACAAAGGGAAGTAGCGAACTTCTTCCAGTCACGGGCAATGGATTCATCCATGTGTTTCTCCAGATTAAACATAAAACACAAATGGAGTTAAGCCCCAGCTTAACATAAGCACATTATATATGATCCTTCCAGACAAAGCACTTCCTCACTCAAACAGATTTTGTTGTCTTTCATGGAACTTGCCCATTCCCTTAGTCTCTGTTGGCTCCAAAAGCTTCCCAAATGATGGAAACTTACCCAGGACATCCAGTTCTCTGAATCAATCTGAAGAGCGTAGAGGCTCTGTTATGGAGAGACATTCTTAATTTCGTTAAGGCATGTATTTTTCCAAAGGTTTTAAAAGACAGAATCAGAGACTACTAGCTCAGAATAAAAGGATGTCATGAGCGACAACTCTTTATGTCACCAAAAGAATTAAAGTTAAGTGCACAGACCCTGGCAAAGCCCAAGAACATCTGGGAGGAAGCATGCAACCTGTGAAATTCTTGGCAGGTAGTCTCCTAGCACCAACGGACAACCTAAAAGCTTTGTTGATAAACACAGGGCACTCGGAAAACTTTCTCTCTCAGGCTCCATTTCACATACACCATTTTGTGTCTCTCTCCATATGTCTTATTTATTAAGAATATTTTCCTTGTGTTAACTTCAGAAAAAAAAATGTGTTCTCTACAAATACCACAGCTTCTCCAAGATCAGTCTTTCTCTCCTTGCTTGTAAAGGCGACCGGCCCTGGAGTCATATTAGCATTTAAATCTCTATAAATGATTCAGCTGTGATTACTTCCTGCTAGACGCTTACACTCATCTCAAGTGTCCCAATCAACCTGTAGATACTAGAAGTGGGAAGGAATAAAGAGTGGGCTTGCCTCTCTCTGTAGAGGAAGGGTTTGCTATTTGTACCCCACTCTGTGTAAATGGCATTATCCAAGTTATCTAAGCTCACATGTGGCCATATCAGAGTGTCCCAAAGCTTAACTGTCTATAGAACTGTGATGGCTTATACGTATTTTCTTAAATACCTGATGATTACATGTTAAAAATCAAAGAAGAAATAAGAAATGCAAGAAATAAGATGGTGAGCAAGTATGCCATGTGTTAGATTTTAAATCTAACTCATTTCATATTCTTCTACCTCAAGTGCATAAAGATAATTGTATAAGATTTTATAAAGGGGAAGAGACGTATCTCACCCGAGGATTGCTCTCTTACTATTTTTGGTGACATCTGATCACCTTGTTTTAGTGTCCTCAGATCCCTCTGCATTCCTCAGTCCCACAATGAAATCCTAATCATGACGTGGAATCAAGATGTCCCTGTGCTAATCATGATACTCCCCCCATTAAGGCTATCTCTTGCCTATCCATCGCCTACAGCCTAGAATCTAATTCCCTGGGCATGAACAACAGGATCCTTAACTACCTCCTTTCCACCTATTTAGCCATCATCATTCATGTCCTATTAGTAAACCACACCAAAATTTTTGAACCCAGCATATTATTTGAAGACTCTATTTATGATCTAGAAAACCATGACATAATCCTCTTTATTTGAACACATACTTGTTCTATTTATTTTTATTTATTTATTTAAACAAGCACATATTGAACACATATTTGTGTATGTGTTTCAGTTTAAACACATATGTGTGAGATAACATATGTGTTAAACATATATATGTGTGTTAAATATATATATATATTTACACATATCCTCCCAGATCCTTTCCATCTCCCCAACCAACCTCTCTCTTTTTGTATACTTCTTTGATTTTAGCATGTACTTATTAGATAGTTAAGGAAATATCTAAATACCACATATCTGTAAACATCAAATACAAACATAAATTTTTAGAGCTTTGAGATACTCATAGGTCTTTTCTATTTACTGTTCCATAATATTCTATAATATTTCTTTTCTCATTTAGAATTTTTTCTTACTGAATTATGAACTTAAGGTATTTATTGGGTACTGTGTGTCATTATGTGCTGTTAAGTCCCTGCACGTGTGTCCCAGTGCCTGCTGACATTAACCCACAGATCAGCTTTCAACAAAAGTTAATTGAACTAAACAGCTCAAAAGAGTCAATAGTGAACTCCATATTCTCCTCTCCAGACCAGCATGCCCTCTCTTTGTGCTATCTTTTTCAATCTCTGTTACTTTATCTATTATTTATTGGTGTTTTTCACACATGTCACCATTTTATCAATAGCAATAACCATACATGTATACAATTTCTGCAACTGCATTTTTCTTTTATTGTATTTGTTGAAAAACACCAAGAGACACTAAGAATTAGAAGTTATACTGAAAAGCAAAGATTGCTTTGATGTTTAACTACATAATGGAGATTACTAACAAAATGTCATTTTAGACATCTACCTGCCAGAGAAGTCTAAAGAACACTGATTAAAGATATTCAGGTGTTTTCCACATAGAAGAGGAGAGAAGAGAACTAATCCAAGAAGGTGTTTCAGGCATGGGGGACACCCCATATTGCTCTCAAGAGTCTAGCTGTTGCCTAATGAAAATGATGGGCCAAGAACCATAGATACCATGCCTGATAAAAGGCTCTTTCTGAAGACAGAGAACACATTAACACAAGGAATTTTCTAAATCAAAGTTAGGCATCCTTCTCTAAAACAAATGGACCATCTCCAGGAGCTCATTTTCATTGCTTCAAGGAAGATCCCTAATGCCACCAGGAACAATACTCCAGGGACTCATGTAACAATGAACCAGTCTCACAAATGGGTAGCTGCGGATGTGAGGGAAAGCCCTTATGAAAATGTGCATTGCGAGCACAGAACCATCAGAATGAGTAGTAAAAGAGGAGCAGTTGAGTCAAGGCAGCGGAGGAATGTTGTGTGGATTTCTTGGTGTGTGCATCGCATGGCCAAACAGGGAATTTTAGAATAATATCAAGACATTGTTAGTGAAGTAAGAGTGACCTACATGTGCCTCAGAAATTTTGCCCCAGATGCAATTGCTTTTTCTAATATAAAATCTCAAATAACAGTAGTAATAATCTGGGTTCTCATAGGAGATACGTCAAAAGATCCAATAAAGATCTGGTTTGCAACTTTTTCAAAAGCTCTTGGGAGAAAGAGGACCCAGTGTTCTGCCTTTCTACCCCACTCCACTTTCTATTCATCTATACAATTATGATTCAAATATTAAATATCTCAAACAACTGCTATGCTACTTAAGACTATCAGAGACTTTAGCAAATAAGTCATTAGGTTTTGTCTTATTTATTTGGTTAGTTCACAAAGATTTTAAGCACCGACTTAATGTCTGTCAATGAACAAAAACAAAACAGGTTGATTCCAATGTACTGTGAGATTCCTTTATGGGGGACATTCTGCAACAATCTTGACTAGATTTTTATATGTCTTTTACTTTAGCTACATATACTAAAATGGAATATGCATTACACCTAGAAAACTTTGGGAGCACATCTTTGCTTCATGGAGAGGTAAAATGTGTAGTGATGTTATCCTCCATCCTTTCATCAGTCTTTACGGCCTGTAATGTACTTCAGCATTCATTACCTAATTGCCAGGGTTCTTTTTATTGAGCATAATGACGGGCACTTAGCACATGGGAGACGATGTGGATGCAAGAGCTCCTCACAGGGAGGATAGGTAGAGAGGCAGAAGTAGGAATGCCTTGAGCTGAAGATTCTGGAAAACACAAGCTTCTCTATTTCACATTTTCGAGATTGAATCCCGTAGCTGTTGCTTGTAAAGATAACAACAGAACGTCTCCAGAAACAGCTAGTAAAGGGTAGATTAGGTGAGAGGAGGCAGAAATCACCTATAGGGAAAAACAATAAATGCCTTTGTCACACCTTCACCCCAACGACGTCATGACAGTCTATCAGATTTTATCATTAACTTCATTAAAAATTCATATTACATATAACACACAGTGAAATAACTGCTACAGTCAAGCAAGCTGACATATTGTTCATCCTGCTTGAATGCTTGAGGGTGTGTCTGTGTATATATAGGAAGTGGTTGTATGTACGAATGTGTCTGTGTATTTGTATATATTGCATGTATTATATATGCATGTAGGCACATGTGTCTTTGTGTGTATATGTGTCTGTGAATGTGTATGTATATGGATTTATGGACATATCTATGTATAAATTCATATTGTATGTATGCATGCATGTATGTAGTGCACATGTGTCTATTTGTGTATGTGTATATATACATATGTGTGTGTGGTTACGTGTATGTGACTAAGCATGTGCGTCTGTATATATGTGAATGTTATATATGCATGTGTGTGTATTTCTGTAGGTAAATATATCTGTGTATATGTGCATGCTAAAATAAAAGTATGAATATATGTTTATGTGCATATGTGTGATAGCATTTGTATGTGTGTATATGTGCATGTTTGCATATGTCTATAAGTATGTTTACATGTATATTATATGTTTATGATATTCTACTATGAATTTATGAATTTGTATACATATATTTGTATACATGTGTATGTGTGTCTGTACATGATTGCGTATATGTGTGCATATATGCAACTATGTGCATATGTATATGAGTGTATTATTTACATGTATGTATGTACCTACATCTTGATCTTGCATTCGTTGAATAATGTTCAGCACACAGCAGCATTTAACCAGCTAAAATCACTTGATATCTTAAGAAGACTCAAACATTTTCATCCTATAGGGCTGTAGGTTTGTTTTCTCCCCTTATTGCCCATGGTAACTACCATTGTACCCTGTTTGTATGTAGAGGAAAGTTTTAGGTTTCAGACATATGTAAGACCATGGGGGTTGTTTTATGCCTGGTTTATTCCCCTGAGCAGAACGCTCTCCAGGCTCATCTGTGTCTCCAAATGGTACAAGTCCCATCATTTACATAACTCTAGATTCCTTGGGGTGGGAGGGGAAGAACTTTGTTTTGTACACAATGGACTGATGCCATCACTGTGGGTAAAGATGGAGCACTGACAGGGTTCCCTGTAAGTCTTGCCTTCCTCTTTCCTCTGACAGTTACATCATGCCCTACCCACTAACGTAAGACTGCCTCTGGGGTGAAGGATAAAGCCACAGAATCGTTTGCTCTTGTGGAGTTCAGATCCCAGTAGGAAGATGGACTTTGTTGGTGACTACCAAGGGTGTTCGCAAAAGCAGCCCCTTGGTTTCAGCATCTGGCAAACCTGAAGTTATTCGAATCTTTCACAAAACTGCCATGAAGAAATTTCCAAGTGCTTACCAAGAATGGCCAAAACAGTAAGAAATGCGAGATGTGCATGTGTGTGTGTGTGGGGGGGGGATAATCATACACCTGCCACAAAAGCAGCAAACACATACTGTGTAATTCCCCATTTGTTCACCATTGTGGTTCTTAGTGATCTCTGGCCACTCAAACATCCCTCAAGAGTACCTGAGGTCAACTTGGCCTTCTCATCACAGGAGTCACTGACATCCCTGCCAATGAATCCTAATAGAGTCCAAAATGACACCCATTAAGCCAACATCACTTAAGATTTAGAAGGAAAAGACCAAGAAAATAAAATCTTTTCTGCTTGCACGGTAATTCAGTATGTGAAAAGCCAATTTGCAGACATCTCTTAACTTACTGCAAAAGAAGATTCTACAATATGCCTAGCAACAGAGATAACGATGAAAAGAATAAACACATTGTTATTCTAACTGTGCTTCCATGAAGTAATTTGTTTGAATCACACAATAAGTCACTGAACTAACTATTCGCAATCACAAACACATTGACAAGTACGGTTTGTGAGGTTTTGTACGCTGGGAAGAATATTCTGTCTAGGGAGTTCAAGCCCCGCTATGCAGAGGACAGTTTAACTTTCATGCTGCCCAAGAGAGAGTGGGGAGCAGAGTGTCTATAGTCTTACTACTATGTCAAAATGTCACAATTCTGTTTTTATGTTGTTGTTTTAATTATTAGCATCCTTTCATGTTGCAGCTCTCATAGCTTCGTGTGTGGTGCTCCTCGGTGCTCAATAGAAACTTTGGGCACATTCTACAGCAGTGGGTTTCATAGCTTGAATTCTGAGGTTGAAGTAAGATTGCTGGAAGAGCTAGAAGCCTGCTGGCTCATTTCAACAGGATCTAGGAAGGGACATTTCCTGTCTTCTTGGCTGGGGGCTTGCCTGGCTTAGAGCTGGAATGTTCACACTAGGGAGGCAACATAAAGGCAACACAAACAGCATCAGTCTTGCCCATAACTGATCCTTACAACCAAAAACTAAACCAACCAACCACAAGCAACAAAGGCTCTGAAATCAGGAAAGTCTCACAACTAAAGGCTTGCTTTCGTATTATTCTGACTGACCGCTATTGATCGTATTTACATGACAAATTTAATTTATATGTGAACTTGTTAAGACACTGGGAGCATGGAAGCTCTTGCTGCTGTTATTTTATCTAGTTAGAAAACATACTTCTGCTTTGTTTGTTGCAGAGAGCGCTCAAGCCCAGGACTCCAGCCTTACAGGGACAAGGGTCAGAAGCAGGCTGCCTCTCACAGCCTGTGAACACCACGTCCATGACCTGACGCTCTGAGAAGTCCCCACGAGCCATCTCCTTCGTACTTGTCCACTTTCCACTGAAGAGATACAAACAAAATCTCTCTGGGTTCAATTCTAAGGAATCCGTAGTTGGTGGTGTAGAGAAGAAAATTTCTTATCCTAGAGTCTGTATCTAAACTAATCAATAGCAGGGGTTTGATAAATAATAACATAAAATCTGTAATATTTGATGTATAATTTGAAACAATATATACATATTAAGAGCTTTTTTCGTTCCACCCACCACTCCTTTCAGATAGAATCTATTGTGTTTGCAGCTCGAGTGTAATGACGGTTTACCAGTATAACACATGTAAACATTTTCCACAGTAACTATTATATTCGGTATACTTAGCAGAGTTGGCGGTATGTTTGTATTAATACAGTTTATCCTGTGAACTAGTGTCTTAGTTCACTATATTTGTATCTAATTGTCATTTTTATTAATTCACCCATCCCACAGACTCTTTGCCTCCATCCATGTTAATTAATGCAGTTAGAGTCTAAATGTCAAATTAGCATGTGAAGTGTGATGAATTAAGTTTTGTCTATATGTGTTCAAACAAAAAAACATAACTCGAATATTGGAAATATGGTTTCTTATCAAGTTTCCACATACTAATAACAGAATAACAAGCAAGGTAGCTCACTTTATAGCTGTCATTTTTTTTTAATTTCTTTCTTCTTTCTAAAATAATGGAATTTACATGTTTCATCATACGACTGTGTTATGTTCATGCATTTTCCCAGTCTTAAAAGATATGATCCACCCTCTGGGATCACAGGTTGCCAAATGACGATGTATAATGAGGGGTCCTCTAGAAAGATCGTCCCTTCTTACCCTTATCAGGCTGCGTTAGCTAATATTTTCTTTACAGCAAATTATGAGTCACCCTGGCTTGCATTCTAAATATCCCACATTGCTGAACAGTGTTGTTTATCTTTTTCCCTTTTTCTGCTCCTCATGCAGAAACATACCAGTGTGGCTGATGTCCAGGGAACACTCCATCACTAACTCAGATTCTGTTACTGCAATGACTAAACGGCAGGACAGAAGTAAGATAACCAGCAGCCATCACAGAGCATACTTACGGATCTGAAATAGTGTGTACAGTGTGGCCCAAGCTAGCAAAGAAAGATTCTGCAGAGTTAATACTGAGAGTGCCAATGACAAGATAAACACCGCTATGTAATCTAGAGTTAGAAGTGTTGAGAATATTCTGGGAAAGCCTGGGACAGCACACAGGAAATACTTAACCACTTTTAGTCTGGGGAGGTGTTTTACTCAAGAGACTAACAGAAATCTTCCTTTTTTTTTTTTACTTTACACAGCATTTATTATCTTTTTTCTTTATTTTTAGTCTTCCAAATATCTTAGAGACTACTGCCAAGAAACCCCAATGTGTTTGAAATACCTCCAGAGAATTTTTAAATCCTCCATGAACTCCCCATTCTCCTCTTTTCAACACCACTTTTCACCAGCACAAGGATTCAATACAAATCTATAGATGAGTATCCCTATGCATTTGGGGAGGGTAGTGTGCAATTAAATAGTGTTTTCAACACTTTTCTTAATATCATGTTCAGTGTTTTAATTATTTGCTGAGTCATGGCGAATTTTGTTCAATGTTTTCAGTACCTGGGTGTGTAACTAACGAGCCAACTATTGCAGTGGCAGATGCTCACAGACAAATTCAAACACAGCTCAAATACATCTTGGGATCTTCAGGTCTGCAAGGTTTCCTCCCCAGTGCTTGAGCACCTACAGGTTTCAGCAGCCTCGCTTTTTCCTAACCAAAGAACAGGGGAGCTCCTGTCACCCGGTAAGATCAGGGGCTTCCTTTCTCATTCTGTTCAAGCAACAGAAAATCATAGAGATTTTCCTGAGACACAAGATAAACATATTCTATTACTGGTAAATTAGACCCAAGCCTGGGGGCTTCTATTTGTCATCTAAAAAGACTTTCTGCAGAAAGTAAACCCTCCCCCAAGGAAGGAAAACAAACAAGGAACTGCACCAGCATTTAAACTGTGAAATGCATTGGGAAATCAGTTTAATAAAATCCCCAGATGCTGTAGCGTTGCTGGTAACCAAAGTCGGTGCATGGATGTGATGGCAGTGCAAAGGTCCTCATTAAAATGATGGCCTTGCTGCCTTCTCATTGTCCCCCGTTCTCTCACAATCCTTTGGAAAGGATCATTTTGTGACCTCACTTGACAGTTAGCATCAGCGACTTTTTCAAGTGGATGTGAGAAGTGCATTTTTTTAAAGATAAGGAAGCATTTGTGGAGGTGCAGCATCCCTAATTATACACACATCCTGATCCAATCACAGTTCCAAGGTGAAGCTCTTCAGCATCCCAGCCTCTTCCCTCTCCTTTCTTCATATGGTTTTTGCCTCTCTGGAACATGCCCACACCTCGCCTACACAATATCCAGTGTTCTTTCTTCCCCTGTGTTCTGGTATCTTCTGTGGCAGAGTTTTAAAGATTTTTGGTTTTCGTTTTGAATACAAGCACTGGGGAGGAAACCTTGCAGACCTGAAGATCCCAAGATGTATTTGAGCTGTGTTTGAATTTGTCTGTGAGCATGTAGCCCCACCCATATGCACTCCTACACAGTCTCTTTCCTTCCCTTATACTCTAGCCTTTTCTTCCCCCACACACACAAAGATAACACTTCTTTACATACACTCATTCTCCCCTTCACACTATCTTTTTCTCTTGTATACATTCTCTCTGTCTCTCTGTCTCTCTCTCTCTGTCTCTCTCTCTCTGTCTCTCTCTCTCTCTCCCTCTCTCTCTCTCTCACACACACACACACACAGAGATACTTCTTTGCATATACTCATTCTCCCCTTCACACTGTCGTTCTTTCCGTCTTGTACTACACATAAATTCTCTCTATCTCCTTCTCTCTTCCCCTCACCCCCATTATCTCTTCCCTTCTTGTTACATTAATCTTTTTTAAAAAATCACTGAAATCTCAGCTTTCTAAAAGACACCCTTCCTTCCTTCCTTCCTTCCTTCCTTCCTTCCTTCCTTCCTTCCTTCCTCTTCCTACCTGTCTGCCTTCTTTCCTTCCTTCCTTCCTTTACTCCTCAATATTTGTTTCAAATCAATGTATTCAGACCAGCATATCATTACATGTGATTATGCCTTCAAAACTGAAACACCTATAGTCTTTACAACTCCATCTGGCCAGATAAAACTATGAAACTTTTATAACAGTACTGAGAGGAAGGAGGTGGGTGAGATAAAAGATTTTACTGCAGCTCTAGTGTATGCTCACCAGCATACCTATCATCTCAGCACTTAGGTGGTAGAGGCCAGAGGATCAAGACTTCAAAGTCAGCCTGCTATTCTTAATCACATTACCCAAGGATGGCCCGCCCCAAATGATTCAAAGGGGATAGAAAAAGGAATCTTCGTTTTGCATTCTTGCCTTCACTATTGCTGGCAAGTTAATCTGCCCCATTACTGCTACTGCTGATGCATTCATTGGCATTAGAACCAGGTTCTTCAGGCTTTCTACATAAGCAGAAGACCAACAGACTTCTAGAAATTATCCAGACCTTTGAGACTATGAACACATGCAGGCTCTTTGGTTAAACCACTACTAAATTGTCTTCTTAACCTCCTCGGTATGAGACAGTTATTGTTGGACTACCCAAACTATAATGTGTAAGCCAACCTAACATGTTCCTCTTTAATATATATTCATTCTATTGGACTGCCCCAGTATATAACCTGGACTAACACACTCAGTTATGCAGTGTGTTCTAGCCCAGGCAAGGATATATGGGACTCCATCTAAAAATTAAAAATATAAAAATAAAGTAAAAATAAAGCAGGATAACAAAATAAAAGCACTTCCACGTTATGAAAGTTTAAGATCATTGATTCTGATGAACAACATGAGATGATAACAGGAAACAAAAGAAATAATGATGGTTGGAGAAGCTGTGAAAATGGCCATTTTTCAGATATAAACAAAACAATAAAATTTTCATTAGAATACGGTATACCCTTTGGGCTCCTGATGTGACCTTGAACAATTTTTCTAGGCCCTACTCTCAGTTTTAAGTTGACTAAATGAATTCTCTAGGCTATATACTTCTGGGGTGATGGATAACAGAAGACAAAGGCAAAGCACCAACAGCAATGATGAGCACACAGTAGGGGCTCCCAGGGTTTAGGGTCCCAGAAACTCTGACCTGCAGGTTAGGTAAGGTATCTTATTACGGGACCACAGCCACTGAGATGACCAAGCATCCGTCATCCTAGAGAGCAAACGAAAACCCTCTGGACAGCAAAATCATACCCTTGATAGGACATCACAAGCACAAAGGATGAGTTCCAAGATGCCCTTTGCTCTCAGAAAGGAAGGCAAAGTTCTCTAACTTACAAGCGCTTTTACTAGCAGAGGGCTCATAGGGAAGAGCTTTAAAGAACCCATGTCAATCTTAGCTCTTGCCAGCAGGGTTAGTCGCAGCAATCCTAACTGCAGGGTTAGTCCCAGCACTCCTGCACATATTGACAATTGTTTTCCAAAATGAGTTTGCAGCCAGTGTGAAGGGAAGACGGTATGAATAACATCATCAGACATGGACCTACAGAGAGTGGCGTGCCTTCGCCCACTTTGCTATAAAATTCCTACCAAAGTGTCTCAATTTTCAGTGCTGACAGTTCCATTTCCACGGGCTGGCTGTGAGTGCCCAGCTTTTGAAATTGCAATGGATTGACACCTCACAGCAGCACTCAGAGGAAAGCAGCCATTCAGGCAGGGACCTCTTGGGGAGAAGGGTGAGGAAGAAATGTAGATTTGCTAAGAAATCCTCATTCTCCTGCTTACTTAAAAAAAATCCTTTATTCTCTCCTTCCAGGCTTCCTCAAAGTGTGCACATTTTGAAATTCAGATTTCAGATGGCCTGCGTTAGAAACATAAACAACGGCCCATTTCGGGGTTCTGCCTGGCCACCTGTTGTAGCTGTCTCCCCATCAAGCCCGCCCGGTAATAGCTTCTCTTCATCACAGTTTGAGCTGTTTGAGATGGACTTGTCAGGAGTGGAAGAGCAGCTTCCTGCCATGCGTGAAAGTAGATGCTGGGAGGAATGGATCTCACTGCGTTGCAGAGAGCAGAAGCATTCTCTTTCAAGCTAGGTAAGTTGGAAGTCATGCACAGTCTGCCTGCTGAGCTCTTTCTTACCTTCACCGTGGGCTGGGAGGTACAGTGTGAAAATGACTTCCCAAAGAAAGGGATTGCACAGAATTTAATGAAAGCCCTTCTGCCTTGTAGGAGAAATGTAAATGATCTGGGAATCTGGGAAAACGTTGCCTTATTCTTCTCTTCAGAGAAAACTCTAAATCACAACCCTTCCTGAGACAGTCTGCAATCCACAGATTTACTCCAAAATCTGGTCCAAACGGACCACCCAAAAATCAAAATAATCTTGATCTTAGTCAAAGAGAAATTCTTAGAGGCTTTTGGAGGGTGACAAAACAATATGATCCTAATGGCTGAGGATACATAAAGACCATGAGTCCTTCCAAAGCAGGGCTCAACACCCATGGTTTCTTCTATATGTCAAAGTCACCCTGTCATGGTGCATATCTACAAAATAATGATTGCCACAGTTATGAAATCTTCCAGATTCTTCTTCAAGAACCAGGTGTTTACTAACCCATAGAGCTCTTAGAATAGCCCCAGTCTATTTATGAAGAAAATTCGTGATTGACCAGTGTCTTAAGATTGACTGCTGAGAAGACACTTTGGCACCTGGTTCTACCTTCTTCACTTGCAAATTCCACAAATTTATGATACATTGAGTTGACATGGACAGAAGAGCGGAGGCAAAGGAATTCAGAGGGGTTGATGCTGATTGTGCTGAGCAAAGTGTAGTATGTCCTCCTATATCATAATATTCAGCACTTAGCACATGACTGGTCAACAAGAGGTTTCAAATAAAAGTGTTGCATGAATACATGTGAAAAGGAGACTCTAGGATGATAATGTTAATGAAGATCCCAAATCAGGACACTTATGAACACAGTGGTCACAGTCTAGGGCTTATCCAAACAGCCCTAAGAATTTTTGCCTTTGGTGTCATGACTAAGTGAATTAATAAATTAACCCAACAAGATCAGCTTCACCTGGCATGGTCTTTGGAATCTATAAATGCACATCTAACACCTGACTTAGACTATTTACATGTCTACACAGATACCCAGAGAGTGTGCCCTGCCTAACAAGCATTGAGAAATTCGGAGTGTGTCGGTCTAGAACATATCTATTTAGTATCACCCTACATACCATCTGTCTGTCTGTCATCTGTTAGTTTGTCTTTCTTTCTATCTCTCTTTATAACTTTTTGAGCAATATGTTGTGGTATTTATATTTACTAAATCATGCTAACCCTTGTTATTTTAATTCACTGAGAATAAAGATGTAGAAAATTTAGGAAGAGATAACCCAGTAGAGTTTGTTGCTTCGTTGGGAAGAGCATGATCTGTAAATACATGGTAACTAACAAAAGGTTACTACCACTATATAAGTCTCTTTGAACCCAGCTACTGAATTATTTTCAATTCATTCAGTACAAAAATAAAAGCCCTTATTTATAGCTTGTTACAAACTATAAACCAAATAACATAGTTTAAACATGTCTAAAAGTTAATTACAAATTAATCTTCTAAAAATATGAGAAATTAGCAACAGAAAGTCAACTTCCATTACCATACAGTCAGCTGGAAGTGAAAAGACAGTTTCTTCATTGTTGACCGTTGACACCCCTTCCTGGATGTGGAGACTGTTGGCCCCCTTCCAGATGTAGACACTATTGACTCCTCTTCCCAGATGTGGTACAGGGATTGCTATCAATCAAGTTTGTGTAGAAAAGTTAATACTATTATCTATAATGAAAATTTAGGCTGAATATGAAAGAGCTCAACTGGCGTTTGCACTTTCCCATAGAAGTAGGTTTTCTTTTAGTTCTCAATCCTAAGAAGTTATTTATTGCTTTGTTTCCTTTTGATGTGGTAAGGAACACATGCTGAAGCAATGGTTTAGAAGATCACCAGGAAAGACTATATTATTGGTTCTAAATGTTCATAACGTCAAAACTGCCTTCTAAACATGTAAGTTCATATCCACAGATTAGTGCAGTGCTAGCCCATCAGAGAAGCTTCTAGTGACAGTGGGTGGTGGTTATCGCAAAGACTCACTAGTCAGAGTGCAGAAAATAAGTGACTGAGGCACATTCAGCTACAATGGGACATCTGTATCACCTTTCACCCCAAAACTCATGGAACAGCTCTGGAGAGAGCAAAGAAAGGTTTTAAGAGTCAGGTGTTGGGGAAGATGGGAATGAAGCTATCTTCTAGACATGGCTGAGCCAATGAACTTAGAACTCACAGCAGCTGTAGCAGACTGCGTAAGACAAAACCACTCAATATTTCAACATGCATGGAAGAGGGGATCATGGTCCTGCCCCTATAAAGAGTTACTGAGAGTTGATGGCTGCTGGAGATGGGATAGTTGGTTTTCTTCATGGAGGCTGACTTTCACACTTTGCGCACACTGCAATGGAAGGCCCTACACATGTGTTCATATGGGAAGCACTAAGTGAACTCGGGCTATAAAGAAAAGAGATATGATGATTGGAGGGGTGTGCGAAACAATTGAGGGAGAGGAGAAGAATTGATATGAGAAAAATAAATTTTATCCATATATCAATTCCTCAAATACTAGGTAAATAACATAAAAATCAAAAAGACTATCAAAAGACTTGTGATACAGATGTTGGTGGATGCCAAAGGCCCGGGGTGCACAGGCAGGGCTATGGATACAAAAACTCCCAGTCTGGAATTTTATCATCCACACTTGCTTAGAACTTGGATAAGCAGACGACAAGACTTGTCCAGGAACCCAGAATTGCAGTTCCATGACTGTCAGTGGGAGATTTTGCAAGCTTCCACCAAGAGAGGCTTTGTCTCATATGACCTGCCAATGATCTCTCTGCTGTTTAGGGAATCATCAGGACCCTGACCACTGTCCTAATCAGACAGATGCAGTAGAGGGGGGACGTCTAGTGCCAGAGAACTGGATCTGGCACACACTGTTTGATTTCTGAGACTTTCCAAGGAGAGGGAACTTTCCAGAAATAGCTGCGGTTGATAGGCTTCACATTTGGGTGCTGTTTGTCTCCTTGGCAAAGAAAGTTCTAACAATAAAGCAGTAGTAACAGCCTTCCCCTGGCAGCAGGTTGGTTTACAAGATTTGATGGTTCCGTTTTTGACCCAATAAAGGGGGTGGTGGTGAATCCAGATGTTGAGACTCTGAGACCCTCAACACAGACCTGTACACTAATGTCCAGGAGTCTCACCAGGCCGTGTCCTGAGAGTCATTGTTGTGTGAAGATAACTTTTAACATGGTGCCTTTTCTTTAAGAAACTAGGGAAACTGAGTAAATTTGAATTAGCTCTAATAACTATAAAGAAAATTCGCTGATCGAGTAAAACATGATTAAGTTTTTCTTTATAAACATGGCAAGCATTTTACTTACACAGCTATGAAAGTTTACACTCCGCTGTTATCAAATTTGAGAGTTTGGTAATAAAATCCTTTGAACTATGAGTCTTACCTCTAAGAATGAAAGAAAGTAATAATTGACATGTGTAATGTACAATGTGACAGCTTTTTAAGTTCTACTGACATATTAAACATCCAGTAGTAAATTCTTCATTAAAAATAATGATTTTGCAGATTGAAATTCTTTTTATTATACTGTTAATTTAACAAGTCATTTAAATTCTTAGATTAATTTAAAATTACAATGCTATAAAACTCATTGAACTAAACTTGTCAAATGATTTTTTTAAAAGGAAAAAGCAAGTTGTGTGTCAGAATCTGGAACATAAATACATATTGCCACAACATACAAATGTAAAGTAAACAAGAACGTAGAAATGGGAACACAGCTGTCCCTGTACGGAAGAAGTTACTTAGGGGTTTCATGCCTTCCAGTTGACCACATTTTGTGCATCTTCTGTAATGAATTCTGAAGCAAGTGTCAAACTTTGCATGTGTGCAATCAGCAGCTTGGTTCTACATCTTCTGCTTCCTCTCAGGGAAAGCAACAAGAAAAGGCAGCAAGAAACAACACACTGGCTTATCAACCACTTTCTCTCACCTTCCTTCCCTCTAGGGCCTTGTTCCTCCATGTAGCATGATTGCCAGCATCTGAGACTTAACTGCAGTGACCTCCAATCATCCTGGGGATTGCTTTCCCATGTCAGTATAACACTAGTGTCTTCTTCCTCTTTGGGGCAGACAAGTGCACGCCTGACTCTTGTGTTGGGCACAAGGGCTAGCTTCAAGAGCAACTCAGAGCACCCTCTGGAGTGTTCCTATCAACATTTGCTATTAGACATTTCAGTAGAGGTTCACCCAATTCTTCAGTCACTCATCACTGAAGACTGTAATGGTCAAACATGTTCACTTCCCATTAGAAAGCAAACTGGGTCTCTCCATCTATAAAATGAACTTATTATTTTAGACTTCCATGGAGCTTCAGGGTAAAAAAAAATCAAATATGGAAAAAATGATAACATGGTCATTAGGACATGTTTGCATGCATGTAAACATGTGTGTGTAACATGTGCGCATATGAGTAAGAAGAAAGTATTGTGACATGTGTAAGCATGTATACATGCATGTAGGCATTTGGATGCCTGCATGTGTGTATGTATGTGTGCAAACATATGTGCAAGTATATGAACATGTGTGCATGTGTCTAAACAGATATGTATGTATATGAACTTTTGTGATTGTGTGTAAATATGTGTGTGTGTCTACGTGTCTCTGTGTGTTTAGGCCTGTGGTTAGCACCAGGTGTCTTCCTCAGTTACTCTCCAGGTTTTACACTAATTCAAGGTCTCCTGTTAATACAGAGTTTCTTTTTCAGGTAGTCTGGTAGCGAGTGTGCTCTGAAGATTTCCATTACCATCTTCTACTGTCTGGGAACCTAGGTACCTGCCTTGCCCATCCAGCTTTTACTTAGTTTAGATAATTTGAATCCTGGTCCTTATGGTTGTAAGGCAAGAGCAAAGATTAGTTCTGGAAAATCAATATCTGTAGGCTTGAGGCATCTCTGTGGATGTAGCATTTCCCAAGCAAGTATTAAGAGCTCTCCTGAACTCACATAAAGGTAAGTGAAATAGCACATGCCTGTAATTGCAGAACTCCTACAACAAGATGGAAGGCAGAGACAGGAAGATCCCTGGCATTGGCAAATAGCAAGAAACCCTGGCTTAGACGGAGTGGAAGATGAAGGCTACATCCAAAGTTGTCCTCTTATCTACACACAGATAGAGAGAGAGAGAGAGAGAGAGAGAGAGAGAGAGAGAGAGAGAGACAGACACAGACAGAGAGAGACAGAGAGACAGAGAGACAGAGACAGAGACTCAGAGAAACAGTGATAGAAAGAAATGAGGCTGTTGTGATCACTTCCTCTTGGTCACATTTGTGATTAAGTAAAATGTATCATATCACTTAATTCATCTTATAATAAAGGTATTGTGGCAAATCAATGGGGTCCAAGCTTTGTTCTATCTGGGTTCCAGTGTAACAGAGTTGGCAGGCATTTCTGAGGGTGTCAAGCCACAGCACAGAGATTCCCCCAAAGTTGGTTCTTTAGTTCATTTACTCAGTTGTGGGTAAATTACAGAGTTTGCTTAAATGTTCCATCGCTGGTGGTCTTTCTCAGTGTCATGCCTTCAAGTGAGCCAAGGGTACTGTTGATATAACCTGATGTATTCTGAGACTATAACACAAAGGTTGACTCAGCTAAGGTCTTCCAGGATATGTTATGATCCACAGCCTAGAGCAGCAGGCTGGACAGTAGTGGCTCAGAGAGGGTAGGCTTCTGTGATGACAGCAAGCAGAGTGACTTAGAATCTGCAGCAGACTTGGAAGCAAACAGCATTCACCAGTCTATTTGAAGGCTTGCAACTCCGGCTTCTACTAGAGCTAGTTTGGCCATTTGACTTATGCCAACACTGTAGACATAACTCTAAAAAGAATTACAATTTCCCTGCCTTTTCTATTTCCAGTTTTTATTATGTTATTGTGAAATCACTAGGCCTAAAACAATGGTCTTAAATAGTCAAAATTTCTTAGTTCATATTTCTTAGTGTATCTCTTTATTATTATTATTATTCTGTTGGGTCCTGCTCAGAAATCTCTACTCAAAATGCATTCACATTTGCTTACAGGACACAGCATAGACAGGTGTAGGTTGTTCCTTCCCTCTGCTAAGGAAACACTGGGTTGCAGAAAGTCTCCTTAATAAATGATGGTCCAGAGCAAAAGTTGCAAATGAGCTCTTAAAAGCAAGAGCAATCAGTGGGGAGCTTTACCACCCAGGAGGCTGGGCTGCTGCATCAGAGGACAGATCTGAGATCTGCATAAAGGTGATGTTCATAGAGGATTCCGGCTACAATGAAAGCCTTGAAAATGTCAGGCTTCTGTAAATCTTGAGCAGGGACGTTGAGCCGGAAAAGCATCAAATGCAAGGATGGTCATTGTAAACTCCGGGATTTCTGCTCTCTTGAGAGCTTCAAGCTCCTGGTTGTTCCTGTGGAGAGAATTTCTGTTGGTTCTCCCAACACCTGACCTGTTCTCCCAAGGAAACCTCTGTTACTGTGCTGACTTCAAGGAAAATACAAACTGTTTTCTAAAGCTACCCAACGATTCCTGCTTGTGTGAGAGAACCCTTGTAAAAGATGTGCTTGAGGAAATGAAACTGTTGACAGTGAAGAGACAATCACAGGACAGATAAACACGTCCAGCTACTCCTAATAGAGAAGTAATGGCAGAGTCTGTCAAAAGGTCAAGAGAAACTTCTAAGAGCAACTTGGGGCATAGGTTAAGACAGTGTTTGTCCTTTTGTTGCTTTTTGAACAACAACAAAAAGCTTTCAGGTCTAAAGTTGCTATAGTGGCACTCACGTCTTGATGGCAACCAACAGCTGTCTAATTAGAATTAAGGTCTGCTCAAAAGTGGTGGGTGGGTCATGCTTGGTACTAGAAACTTAGCCAACTACACAGAATTAAGGAGACCACAGATCTAAGAGAAGAACCACCTACTGCCACTTTACTAAACGAGGGTCATCCTTAACCACATTTTAAATACTTAGTCTTCTTTATACCTACAGGAAAACAAAGCTCTGACCCACACCAAAAATGCTTCTTTTGACAATTAGAAGAGTTACAACCATGACTGATTGGAATGTAGAGAACAACTGGTCACTGGCATACCAAGCCCTAATGAAGTTGTCGGCAATATATATAACACCGCACCTAAGGATCAGCGAACATTGCAGAAGAGGCATAGAAAGAATTAAGGGTCAGAAAACCAGGAAGTTTAGTGTGAGCTTGTGTCTCTTGGAAATGGCAGGGGAGCTATACTCATCATACCTCAACTGCAGGGCCCGATAAACAAGACTGAGCAAATACAACACCAATAGGCATGCTAACACAGAAGGGGAGAAATCTCACAGGGCCTCACTCTCAGACAAAGAACTATAGGTAACTAAAGAATCCTGAAAGTGGGAGAGTTAGTTTCCCCAGGGACGAGCCCATAAACAGTTATTCAGTACAAAGTGATCACCCCTAAAATCATATTTACAATCAACACTAAATGGACTGATCAGGTGTGTGTGTGTGTGTGTGTGTGTGTGTGTATGTGTGTGCGCGCGCGCGCGCACGTGCACATGCGCGCGCACCTGAAGAAAGAAAAGGCCATGCATTTTGAGAGAGACTGAGTGAGAGGACATGAGAGGCTCAGAGAAGAAAAAGAATGAGGAAAAAAGTTGTAACTGTACTTTGATTTTAAATTAAGTTTTAAAAAGGCTTATGGTGCCATCTTAATTTATTTTCTCTCATTATTTATTGTAAATGATGCTTTTCCTACATATAAAATATATAGCATCTAAAAATACAATTAAAACTGTGCCGGTTATGGAATACACATTTAAAAAATACAAGTGGCTAATAAATCTAACAAAAATACTCAATACTGTTAGCTATCTGAGAATGCAAATAGAAAGTATAAGATTCTAGCTCATGTCAGTAAAGGGACAATGATAAAATTACAGGCAAGAGTTTGGGCAAAACAAATATGAACAAAAATGTCTATATACTAGTGATAATAATGGACGCAAGGAAAACTAAATGTAAGTTTATCACAGGGATAGGCCTAAAGGGTATGACATTAGCATGCAACAGCAGCAAATATACACTGCGTTCAAGATAGGGCAACATCCCCCCAATGGGTGAATGAACACCGAAACCATTTTACATACACATAGATGAGTATTATTCAGCAATAAAGAACTGAGTCATATGAGCCATAATAAAATGGATGTAACCAGACACATTGTGTTAACCCAAATGAAAAGGACACAGGAGAGCTGTTGTTTATTTTATATAAAAACTTAAAAAAATTGAAGAGAGAAGTCGGATATGGATTACTAGAGAATGAGAATGGACCAGGGCAGCTGGAGTCGGGGGGGAGGGGGGAGAAGGGTGGATGAAGGTGATAAGCCCATAGTATGTGTAGCACCTATCTACATATTATAGAGGATATGAACAGGTAGCAGGTTAATGATAACAACAGGCATGTGACCGGCTACTATAGAACACTGGGGCTTCATAAATGATCTAGACTGAACTCTGAAAATAGTGGCCTATTTTTAAACTTAAGCAAAATTTTATCACACAAATGCTGTCATATAAATTGACACTTCCGTACTTTGTACACAATTATTGTTTTTCCCCTTTGTGGTGAAATGACATTTTTTCTTATATAATATATCCTGATAATAATTCCCTCCCTCTACTCCTCCCAATTCCTTTCTACCTCCCTTCCCATCTGGATCCACACCCTTTCTGTCTTTCATTAGAAAACAAACACACTTCTAAGGGATAATACTATAACATAATATAATAAGATAAAATAAATCCCATCACATCCAATTTGTACAAGACAAACAAAAAGAAGGGAAAGTGCCCAAGAGGATGAACAAATACGAGGACCCACTCATTCACACACTCAGGAACTCCATAAAGACACTAAACTGGAAGCCATAATTTAAGCCCAGAGGATCTGGTGCAGATGCACGCAGGCCCTGTGCATATTGTTTTAGTCTCTGCAAGTACATGTAACTTTGCTCGTGCTGATATAGAGGGCCTTGTTCTCATTGTGTACTCCATGCCCTCTGGCTCTTAGGCTCTTTCTACCTTCTCTTCTATGGGGTTTGTGACTCCTTGAGGGAGGGATTTGACAGAGACAACCCATTTAGGTCTTGGTATTTCAAGGTCTCTCACTCTTTGTATATTGTCTGGCTGTGAGTCTCTATGTGTTCCCATTGGTCTACGAGGAAGCTTCTCCAATGATAGCTGAGTAAAGCACTGATCTATAACTCTAGCAGAATGTCACCAGGAGTCATTTTATTGCTAGATGTTTTTATGGCAGTGGTATTTAATTTTACTCCAGGTCCCTAGCACTATCTAGTCTCTGGTTCATAGTCTCCTAAGCAGTTTGGTAATAGGTTCCATTTCCTGGACTAGGACTTAAGCCAAATCAGATATTGGTTGACTATTTCCACAATCTTCATATTACCATTGCCCTAGCATATCTTGCAGGCAGGACAGCATTTTAGATCAAAGGATTTTGGCTGTCTTAGTGTTTACATTTCTCTTTTGATAGGATGCATGGTACCATCGTATAGCAAAGTCACTAGACAGTAGGGATGAAGGCTCCCTATCAGCAACTTGATTTCTCCATGTGCAATGAGTTCTCTACACAATTATTCGTATGCCTATTCAAAAATATAAAATAAATTATCTGTAGGCATGGATGGTGACAGCACTAAACTATTATGTACTGCCAACTGAGATCAGCAGCTGATGGGTATAGTGATTAGCCAGCCTTTTCTTCAACCATTTTTTTTTTCAGGTAACTTCTCCAAAGCTTTAGTGAGGGAACTACCTTGAGCTTCCTGCACCGTTCACTGGTAAAGGCAAAGCACTGCTCTACAAGCTAGAACATTCTGTCTCCTATCCCACCCATTCCAGGGTCTTGTCTTTCTTAGGCATTTCTGTCACTACAGCATCTGCTGTAGTTAACAGAGAGGCCACTGCAGCAGCTATCAGTAAAGCAGTTTTGACAACTTTGGTGGATCAATGATTCCCTTTCCTACAGTGTTCACACAATCTGAGTATAGCATTAGAATCAATTTCTGAGGAACTTCGCAGAATTTTCTCAGCTACCAAAGATATTTCAACACCTGTATTCTTAGAACTAGACATAGCAGGAAATGGGAATGCTCTTTGAATAATTTCTAAAGCAATTTTCTGATCTTCCTTAACAGGCTTTAATGCATCCAAGGCAGGCTACACCAAAGCCGAGTGCAATCACCTCCTGGAACAACCCCTTCTCCAACAGCTACTCTTGGAACACTGAGGGCTTCTGTAAAGCTTCTGTCTCATTTACCTCAACATCACTTATTTCTCCCAGGTAGTCCATCGGAAAGTTTAGGCAGTTGTTCATTAAGAGTTTCCTTTTCATATTCCCTGGTTGTAATGTCACTGCTCAATGATTTCTTGAATTTGTTTTTCAGTTTGAGCTTTGTCATCTTTTTCTTTTCAAAAGTGTGGCGTTAACTTTGGTTACAGTGTCCTTTCAGTAAGTCATGAGCTTAAACACCTCAGGAATTAGATTTAAAACCCTCTTCTCCAAATACTGCATGCACAGTAGCAATGGCTATTTCTTTAAGCTTGTTCTTTCTATTGTCCACAAACCCTGGAGCTTTGGGAAACAGTGGTAAGTTTTAAAGGAGAAAACTAAATTTATCTCAGCCAACAATGGCAAGAGTAGGCAGGACAAGGTTCGCAATACTAAAGGAATAGACCAGGAATTATCTGACAGAGAAAAATACAGTCTGTGAAACAGACAGTCATCAAAGCTGCAACAGTCTTACATTCTGATGCTTCTCCCTGGGTTCATAATTGTGACTGTACTGTACACCCTCCCTCTGAAAATGTTACAGGTTCAAATAATGACATTTTCAAGAATATATTAGTTTGGTGCTATGTCTTTTGTGACCATTGAACCATGCTATAAAAACATACTGTTTGAGCGTAAAGTTTGTGAGCGTCTGTGATACACATCAGTTTCAGTCCACAGCATTTTAGGACAGGCCTGGAAGATGGCAAAGGCTTGCCTACAGTGGATGTCATGGTCTTTGGTTAGTCACCTTCTTGTGTCTTCCAAACACTCAGAATATAAGCGGTCAATGAGTTCTGTCACTCATAACATTCAAGAGAATTCCAACCCTCAGGTAGGCAGTTCTTATAGTCTGTGTAACAGCAACAGCTAAATAAGATGGAAACATGGAAATTAAGTCTTCATATTGTTTTGCTGGATGGAGAATATTTTTTATTTATTAACTAGCTTATTTGTAGTGCTCATTTTAATGACTTTTTGCACACTAAAATCTATTTAAAGCTGACAGATTCAATACTAGAAAAGTAAATGGTCATTGTATACCTGTTCTTATTTATCAACCTTTCCATAAGTTTTGACCTAATCGTTATTAAAAGTGGTTCATTCATCTATATGAACTCAAAGGTCATTTTCAAATAAATATCAATATTGATAGCCATCCTCTAGCCCTGTGTATATATTTTTCTATCATTCATTTACCTAATACTCCTCCATTTCTCTATCAGAGATCCACTTGTCACCTTTATGACTATAACCCAGCTATAATTTACCATCAATCCATGTAATATCAGAAACTATTATCATCTATTATAGGTCTACTTCCTATATCTGTTTCCATATGTCTCACCATTCATCTCTCTATGTAGCTATCATCCACCCTATGAAGCTACATACTATCTATACCAATTATATGTCCACTGTTTATTACTATGTCTATCTGCACACATATCTATCAATTGTATCAACAAATAGATCATCTAAATCTCCTCACCTATTAAATATGTATAATCTTTATATGTTTGTGTGCATTCTAACCACCAATTTGTTTCTATATATTATCTGGGAGATGAATAAATCTGCCATCTATCTATATTTTTAACTACCATATCTTAATTTATATTGTATGTTCTTTATAGTTACACAGACAGATTAGAAACCAACATGCCGATTTCTCAGTCCTTTGCTCTTCTATTTTATGGAATGGAAGAGTTTCCATATCATCTTTCTCGTTGATAACTGATATTAAAAAAATCCTGATGGCAGAAGATACAAAATAATCCTATAGTAGTTCAGAATTAGGTATAATAATGGGTTATTTATTTAGGGGAGACTCACAATCACTGTCCTAGATCACAATCACTGTCCTAGATCACAATCTTCTGCACGAAAGGGGAACAGGAACCAAGTCTAGCAGCCAGAAGCAAGAGCCGGAAGAAAGATAGAGAGTGCACGCTTTAGAGCTACATATATAGTATAAGAGATCATGCCAAAATGGGCTGGTATCTGAAGGCTATTTATTGGCTGAAGGAGCTGAAGCAGCTCCCACAGCAGAATCCCTACCAGGTGGTGCTGGCACGTGCTTTAATCGCAGCACTTCAGAGGCAGAGGCAGGCAGATATCTGAGTTTGAGGCCAGCCTGAACTGTATAGTGATTTCCAGCACAGCCAGGGCTACACAGAAAATACTTGTCTCAAAAAAAAAAAATGAAAGATGGAAATAAGATCCCTTGGCCAACATAAATTTTTATTCAAAGTAAATGTACTACTACCTCTATTGAGAAAGAATAGCCTTATCTTATTTGTTTTTTATAGAAACCACCCAGCTTAGCATGGCACCCTTGGGAAGGTTACAAGGAGGATATGTGGGCTGGGTAATAATCATTCATGTGATTTCTCTTCATGCTATTCAGATGTGTCTTTTCTCTTTAACTCTAATCTTATCACCTCCCAAAATTTCATTCCTTAGTATAATTTGATCAGCTCTTCCCTGGGGAAATAACTAGGTATGGAAATTGTTTAGATTATGAACAGCTCCATTTTTAATAATTTTATGTGAAATAAAGAAGATGATTGACTCAGAGTTATGAATATCATACGGGTTCTCTCACATGTGAATCTTCTCACACATACAAGCATGGCATATATATGTATTTTGGAGCAATTAGGAAACCAGCAGAAGGAAAGGGGTAAGGAATGGGAGAAAGGAAAAGGGTTGGAGGTAAATACTGTCATAGTTCATGCTTTACTTAGATGAAATATTTTTATGAAATTCATACAATGATTATATACAAACAAAATATGTAATATTCAATATGAGAAATGAAAAGGAAACAAACAATAGCATTTCTATAGCATATAATCTAAGATCCAACATCCAGGCAAATACACTGGAGAATTGAAGGCAAGGTCTTAAAGATGTGTTTGTATACCAGCATAGAATGAACCAATATTGCCAAAGACTCTGAGCAATCCAAGTATCCAGTTCCAATTAAATAGATAAATAAAGTGGTGGAGATACACACACCACACCACACATACACACACCACACACACATACCACACACACACACATACCACAGACACATACCACACACCACACACATACAAACACATACCACGCATATACACACAGCACACACACACCACAGACACACACAACACGCACACACAGCACACACACACACACACACACACACACAAACACCTTATTTGGTCCTAAAGAGGAAGAAAGAAAAGCCTCTCATAAATTACCACATGGGTGAGCCTTGACGATACCATCCATATAGTATGAATAGAATAAGCCAACAAAAAGGAAAACGATACACCATCCCACTCTCATCTCTTGGTTAAATGGTCAGGATTAGCAGCTAGGACGGTGGTTGCCAAGTGCTGGGCACAGAGAGTGAGAAGCCAGAAACTGTAAACAAGGAGCGCATGACAATCCAAGGCAGGCCAAGGAGTCTGAAGTTCATGGACAGCTTTAAACAAGGACTCTGCTCTCATTTGAATGTGAAACTATCCCTAGAGGCTCTTGTCTGCTTTGGGAGATATTTTGGGAAGTTTGTGGAACCATTTGGGGGTGGAGTTTCAGTTAAAGATGTTTTTCACTAGGGGGCAGGTCCTGAAGTCTTACTGCCTGGCTCTGCTTTCTCTGTATTCCTACTCTGACTGATTGCAGACACAATGTCATCAGACAACTCACACACCTGCTGCCATGCCCTCCCTGCCATAACAGAAGACATATCTCCTCCAAATATGAACCCAAACAAGTCTCTCCTGCTCATGCTGTTTCTTGTTGGGTATACTCACAGAACCACAAGAAAAACAATTAATTCAGATCCTGTCCCTCCCAGTGCCAGATTAACTATGTAGAGGCTCAGGAAGAAAGTCTACACACATTCAGCATGTTTCATGGATCCACAAGGGAAAAAAAAAGCATTGTGTTTAGCGTGGAAAAACTTTGACAAGTCAGCTCTGAAGTATGGAGTCCCCAAGTTCTCCTGGACCCTTTACTGATGAACAGCTCTTCTTCCAGACATGGAGGAAGACTTCCTTTTCTTCAAGACGACGTGATAATCTTACGTGGAAGAGCTGCTCCACAGTAAGACTCCTTTTGAACTCACTCTCATCTGTGACCCAGGTCCATCATGCCAGGATGGAAACCAGGGTGGGGAAGCACAGGCATGCTGCAGGACCCATACGCTCGCTCACACAAGATGATCTGGCCCACACTGCAGGCAAAAGCACAGGAGTGGGCAGAGGGAAGGCTGAACACGGGGATTTTAGGCCCAGGGGATTCATCTGTGATCTGAAGTTGAGGCCCTCTCAGGAATGCCTGAAGTGAGAACTAAATGTTTGAGGAAGCTCTCTGAGGTGCAGTGAAAGAAATGGTCCTATCAAGATTTTTTAGTATAGTGTGAAGAAGGGCTCAGAAATCTGGATTCAGGAAGATTGGAGTGGATTTATAGATAAAGCCTGGGGGACAGACAATAAGAAGTGGATAGGTAAGGTAAACAAGTTACCCAGAATCTATAATAATAATAATAATAATAAATAATAATCTGGGAAGCCTCAACCTGACAAACCTGACAAAGCACTGTGCAGATGAGAGAATCTGGGTTCCTAAGGATCTCCGGGATTCCAAAGAGCAAGCCCAGGGGCCGTCTATCATCAGGAGAGAGTTGATGTACAGCAGGCAGCCAGTTCCTACTTGTGGCAATGAATCATACATTGTATTTTCCCAGGAATCAGACAGATGAACATCTGACTAAGCACAGGTTTTGCAATTGCTTCAAGCTCACGTACAGAAGCCACCACCATGAAAAACAGACTGTGCTAACCCCTTCTTTGTGCATAGGGTAGACAGTCTTCTGAAACTCATCTAGAACACACCAGCTCTTCTCTGATGTCTCCAAGCAGTCTGTGTGTATTCCACTTGGACCTCTTACAGCTAATGATAGAAAACACCACCATCAGCAGCAGGGTACAGAGGAGTCAGGGGAAGACAGTGAGATTGCTCCAAATCTGTATCACACAGGATCACCATGACACAACAGGACCTAGAGTCCCTGTACCAATGCGTAGGGTAATCCATCCAGTGTCATACCTAAGGTCCCAGCTTCAGCTTCTGATCTTCCTGCTACAGTCCAGGACTCTACTGATCAATGCTCTAAGTTCCTGAAACAAGCTGTCTGAGGAAACACTATGGATTCTTCTACAGTGACAGCAGCTATCTCTGGCCACTTCAGCTCTGGGTGCTAAGAGATTGGTAGGGTAATGGGAGCTTCTGGTGGGATCTTTATTTCAGTGAGCCCAGCCTGGTGGAAGCCAATTTGAGGAATAGCTGCTCCCCTGTCCTGTACCTTTTGTATGGTCAAGGCTCATTGATGACTCTCTAGAGATATGGATAAACTGCCATATGATGAGAGGGTATAATCTGTGGATTTAGATTTTCAGATATCAATATCTGGGTCAATCTTCTATGCTATAGGCAGGCCAAAGAGATGATGAAGAACCTAACATGAATAGTCAGGGGGAGAGAGGGTGGTATCATTATGAACTTGGACCAATCACAGCCATAGAGACCTTAGCTAGTTCCAAAATACTTTATCCAGATTTATAAAAGGTCCCAGGAACTATAAGCTTCCAGAAGGGAAGAACTGGCTATATGCTTAAACTTGTATCCCTCTATCTTCTAAAAAAAGAAAAACAAACAAAGAAAAAAGAAAAGAAATAGAAAAAGAAAAAAAGGTGTTCTCATCCCCAAAGGAAAATAAAATCAAGACCCATGTCACAGCATTCAAGCCAGAAAGAGGGAATGGGGCATCTAAGAGTCCTTGGGCTAAGGTTAATAACAGGGATTGTATGACTTCTAATATAAGTTGAAGTGTGATTTAAGCTGTTAGATAATGGCACCCAAGCTTATAACAGAAGCAGACCAGGGCAGGACAGACAGACATAATTCCTGTGGGGCCTGTGCTAAGAAAATTGTTCTTCTAGCTCACCTTCCATGTTGCCTCTTTACGTTGAGCAGATGAGTTGAATCGGCTACTGTTCCAGCTTGCTATGCCACTGCTCACCCCACTCTCAAGTCTCCAGTTTGGGGGACACTGTCAATAGTTTGCTCTGTGAGTCACATCTACTTTGCAAGAGATCCTGACTAGCACAGTTAATTTAAATCTCTATTATCCTAAAAGCAGGATAAACTGAGTAGCAATAAACACAGGGGTCCTGCAAAAGATGTGGAGGCAAGAGAAAGGGCTTCAGATCTAGAAATTCCCTTCAAGTCTGAGACTGTCTGTATTGGAATGTTCCAGCATGGACTTCTAACCTTTAGAGACAAGTAATTTGAATCCCAGAGTAATCTCTCAGCTTTCCCTGAGTTACATAAGCACAGAATACTTCATCAGAGATTAGAACCTGCATCCCAGAGGTCTTGACCAGAATGCTTCTACTGTATCATTTTCTATCCAACAAGGCTTGGTTAAATTCATCCACTATACTCAAGCGGGCAGTTTCCACCTACTTGTTATTTGAACTTGAGTGCCGTGGAGGAACATACACACATCTGAGAGGTGGTAGCATTAGCAGAAATGTCTTGGGCAAAACTAGAATTTCTTCCCAGACCTAGCTGTGTGGAACCATGCTGCCTATAATTACCTTTCTTTTCATTTCCCCCAGGGTGATTCCCATGCTTGTGGTCCTCCATGTTTTAGAGAACATTTGCACACAGATTCCAACTTCCAATACATAATCAAATCAGTTTAGCATCTGTCTGGGTAAATGGTCAAAATGAAGCTTCCAGAACTATACATTTGAGCATCCCAGGTTCTTTATTATTTGAGTGATTCCCGAGGCCCAACTTAATTTCTCCAAGGTCTCATAGCCTCTGAGCTGAAGATTACTGTAGGGATATAACCATTTCAGAGCACCCAAGAGTCCCCTACCTGGCTAAAAATGAATGGCGCATCCCCAGTGCCCAGCATGTTCTAAAAGTTATGTCCATGGAGCAGGAGTCCATGGCGAGATGATGTGCTGTAATCTTATGTAACAGCCGTGGCCTCCTCTCCCCTTCCACGAAGGCAGTCTCTGACGACAGCCTACATCCCACGGCCTATGATTCACTGCGGTGTTTCTCTTAGTGCGTTTCTCCCTTTCTTGTTTCATTAGCTTTGGTATTCCAAACTCTTTATTACTTCTGTTTACAGGCCTATTTTTAAAATCACAATACCTTGTTCCTCTCTAAAGAAACGTTGGGGAATTTAATTAACTTTGGTGAAATATTTTGATATGAGCTGCAGCTGGAGACGAGGCTATTTGGGGCCACATTACAGGTACATTGCATTATAGCCTGTGGGGATTTGGTCCACGGTGTTCCCACCTTCTACGGGAGTGACACAGCTCCTTACAATGTGGGGCTCTCTGAGCTTACACTTTGCTCTCAGCCGTTACATAATGCATGAGAACATTACGTTAATAGGAGCAATTTGGCAAGCCTAACAAAAACAGAAGAAAATGCACTTAATCAAACGAATACTTGAGATTCGGCTATATTTTCCATAAATGTTGAAACGCTCTGTGTATTCTGGGTTTAGACAAAATAGACTGATTATGTTCTTAATGCACTCTTGGAAGTTTATTTATGTATGCTTCTTAGAAAAGAGGAAGAGAGTAAACAAGAATATGATCAAAGAATAAGAAAAAAAAGCAGAAAGTTCAAGGGCAGGGGAATTAAACGCAGCAATTCACTTGACAGTCTTTGATGCCATTCTCAAGGCTGAAAAAAAAAGAGCTAACAGAAGAGAGGAAGCAAACAGACTACGTAGGTAACAAAGGTATTAAGATGAGAAACTTCTATATTTGGTTTGCCGTGGCAAGGCAGGGCTGGGGTAAAAACACTTGAGAAAGTGGTCCACCTGAAAGCTGGCAGAGGGAGCCTGAAGTTTCTCCTTTTTACCTTTGAAAATTTCAGCTTTGAGGTACTTGTTAGCTTCTGTCAAATGGCACACACATACATACCTATTCTGATGTTCTTTGTTCCAGTAGAGCCTCTGTTTCCTTATGAAAATGCTCTCCAGGAGAAACTGAGTCACACTGCAGGATCCTCAGGAGTCGAGGAGGAAGTGCTACATGGCACTGGCTCTTTATGCTGTGCCAGAGGGAGAGAATGCAGCTGTGATGGTCTCTTAGGTCTAGGTAGTGTCCATCCCTGCCTGGGACTCCTTGTCTTTTACAATCCCCATATTTCCACTTCAAAAGATACAGGAAGCATGGGTGCTTGTTACAGAAAAAAAAAATCAATTTTCAGCCAAATTACCTCGTTTTTGTCAGACTTTGTCTTCCATTCTCAGCTCTTGCCTTGAGCTGAGAGACAAGTGACTCTTAATTTCTCACCTGATGCTACAGTTCTGATGACCCAGACTATGACCAAAACCCAAGGATTGTGCATCGAGTGTGCTTGACTGAATTTTAATTTACAAAAGGCAAATGAATGCTGGCATCGATCAAGAAGGACGAGCGCTGATCTCTTTGGCGAAAGAAATAAAGAGACCCAGAGATATTATAAAAGATGTGCTTTTGAAAGGATGTACGGGCAAGGAGCCTACTGGGCAAGCATGAGGTCCTGACAGCAAAACTCTGTTTACTTCTCCCCACTCTGTCACCAAGAGACCAGAGATCCCTGATGACATCACCCCCTTCTACAGCCCAGGAAATGAAAGTGGGAAGAGGAATGTCATTTACTTTCTCTGTTGCAGTTTCCTTGGAATGACCACACAGACCTCTCCTTAGTTCCTTCCTGTTCTCCAAGTATCCGGCATTGTGCCAGTTTAAGTCAGACCTGTTCCAAAGTTCTAGTCTTGGATTCCACCTTCATCTGCTCCCTCCTCTTTGTAAGCAGACACACCATGGCCATGTATATGGTGGAAACATGGACTTCTAAACGGGCATTCCTTCCTCTAAGCTGTAAACACAGACTCGATGTCTCCCAAATTGCCTCATTGTCTTGAGAGTTTGTTGCTTTGGAAGTCAAAAGCATTTCCCAGTCTGGAGGACTGAGTCATTCTTCTCTTCGGGTTTCTCACCACCCACCAGCAATCTGTCAATAGTTCTATGCCTGGAGCAACAGCCTTGCACTTCCTCTCTTCATGCCCTCACATAAGGGCTTGCACGAGGCTCTGCTAACCTGTTCCAGAACTGTCCGACGAGGATCCTATCTCCTGATTCGTCAGGCTGTGTAGGAAAGCATAACCTGAGAGTCAGCCCAAAACTGCAGTTTCAAGACCCTCTCCAGACCCACTGGGTAAGACTGCGTGCAGCAAAACCCAGAGGTTCGTATGCACGGGGAATATAACCAAAAAAGCTGCACTAATCTGGCTGTGGCCCCACCTGATTTGTCCATAGTCCCTCCTCTGTGATTATTTACATTTGAAAGAACATAGACTTTTAACATAAAAATGGTTGCAAAATACATGGAAACTGAATCAGATCGGTGAGGTTCATGTCACGAACACAGCATTTGCCAAGTGGTGCTGTCATCCGGCAGCTGTTCTCTCTTCGCGCCTCAGACTCCTTGCTTGTGAAACAGAGGCTACCATTGCCCTGCTTCATGGGTTACTGTGAATACTCGGTACTGTTTACACCACGACAGACACTCTAAAGCACAGACTAGCACACTACTGTTCTTGTCCACTAGATCCCTGACCCGCATGAATGACATCAAGAAACTGGAGAGAAAACAGAATGTATGGTCAGAAAACTTACATGGCAGGTGTGATTCCAACAAATATATTTCTGCCGAGTGGCTTGGGGAACAGCAGAAGCTGTGCATCCCAATTAAAGAAATGGAGTCCTGGTGTCTGAGGCACCATTGGGATCGGCTCTCAGATAGATGGGAAGCTTCCCTGAGTACACTGTGATCATGATAGCACCAAATAATACAGGAACTCTTGGATTCATTGTGGTTCAGGGAAGAAACGAAGATTCTCTCTCAGGAAGTCTATAAAGGACCTGTTGGGAGGAGGTGGTCCACTCCAGTGGATCAGGGAGAGGCCTTGGCAGAGTAAATAAGAAGTGGTCTGCCCTTCCTCCTGGAGAACTCATACAAATAGCAGGACCAGGAAAGTCTAGAACAGCAGGCTAGATTGATAAGTGGTGGATGGATTTATAGATGACAGAAATACAGATAATGGACAAAGGTAGAAAATAATGAGATAGATAGATAGATAGATAGATAGATAGATAGATAGATAGATAGATAGATAGATAGATGGATGATAGAGGACAGAATGATAAACCATATAAGTATAGATATATACACACATCTCATATATATGAGAGGGAGAGATAGATTTTAGAGAGAGATGGAGATAGAGATGATAGATGGCAATAGAGAGAATAGAGAGGTGAGAATATATATATATAACTATAAAAATTAAGAGACAAAAACAGTCAGCAGATTAGAACACTTCTTAGAGAAATGCTTCTATACAGCAATTAAAACTGAGGATCATATTATTCCCATATCAGTCTAGCTACAAGCTCTTTGCCTCTTCTTCTAGTTTGGAAATGCCTTCCTGCTTGACCCAGCAGAATGGTAAAACTATTCTCCTTGAGACCTTATTCTCTTCCTTGGTATTGCCTACTAAGAAGCAACCTTCTCTATGACATCCACTAAAATCTCCACATTCTTGTTCCCTCTGTTAACCCTGTGGTTTATATACTTTCTTTCATCCTCTTTCACAGAAACACTGGTGTTTGGAAATTTTCCAGGAAAGGAACGTTCAAGAAGAGGCTAAGAGCAGAGCACGTAACCACAAGTTTTAGTTCAACAGGCACCAGAGTTTCAGAGATGCATTCCTCCAGCATTGCCAGTGTTCTGACCATCTTAGCCCATTGTGTTCTGGTCTAATTGGTCTGTTGTCTGTAACTAGTTGGGGAACTACATCCTTGAGATGGCCTGTACATTCCTGGGATTAGTTATTAAACATGGAATGAATTGTGCTTTGTCAGCCTAGCTCCTTTTACCCACCCTTACACCTTACCATTTACCTCATTTGAAATTCTCTAAAGTCCAGACCTCTCTCTCTCAGACAATTTAATAATTGCAGCTATTAAGTTTTGAGACAAATCAGCTCAAGCTGCTATGGCGCATACCAAATCTTTCTCCGTCTTAGAGTTGACTACCTGGATGTAGAAGCCTTTCTCTTTCTTCGTTTATTCCCTTCCTTTATTGTGTCTATAATTCATGGGGCTACAACAGTGCTGGGTCTTCAACCTGAGAAACGTATGATAGTGGAAATCGCTCATTAACACATACAACTTTATTAAGCATATATTTTCAGTAGTCTCTGAGAAAGCTTGGGCCAAGCAATCTGTAAAGGTCCCCAAGGTTTCATGCATGTCGCTGTCTCATTATTGAGCCCTCTGGGACACCCAGAGCCAAGTTGCCTTTCCTGCCCTGAGCTGTGTTTCTGTGTTTCATCGAGGACCTCTGTGCAGCCTTGGGAAGAGATGCCCTCTGAGAAGTTCAGCATCATGCTGGCACACGCACAGAGAACACACATACGGCAAGTTATCATTAGTTTTGTTTCCTACCTAAGTTCTTATGGAAAGTCTTTTCTTGATTTCCCTATTAATTTAGATAGAAATAGCCAGTTTCTATCATCAGGTAAAATGGAGTTCTTCTTTTTTTCTATTAATGAAACAATACCTATTACTAAATTATTAGGTCATTTCTCCCATTCCTTGAGCCAATATTAACTTGATTTTGGGACATGGAGCGGGTCCTACTGAGTCATTCTTGTGCCTGGCAGAAGCTGTGAGCTACAGCATGTGGACAGCAGATATTCTTGAGAGTAGAAGAAACAAATCACGAATTTGTGTTGATTAAATGAGTCTCCTGCTTGGTTGGTTTCACAGAACACTGGTCATTGTTACAGTCAAGGTCTTTGGAGTTAGATGCTGATGCATTACCCATTCTTTCATGGGGACTTCATTTCTTTGAGCTATCTCCTCCAGACCTGAAAGAGAAGCATTCACTGGAGAGGCCTCAGAGAATTCCTTTTCAGGTAGCAGGAGTCAGGGATGCCCTGGTAACACACTGCCAAACCTGACCACATTCTCTCTGTGGCCCCGAGATGGAAGGTGATTTTAATTTACTGAAGAAAAATCCATACCAAGCCCAGTGCCATGCAGCTTCCCTAGACCCACCGAGTGGGAGTCTGATATTTCTCCCGCAGCTCTGTAATTGTGAGAAGAAATTTCAATTCCAACCTCGGCAGGAGCTGAGGAACTCTGTCTGGAAACTTCCATCTTGGTGGTCCCTACAAAGAAAGAAAATTCCTTACAAGGAGCTAGGCTTCGATTTGTCATTACCGATGGGCGCCCTCTGGATAGTTCTACAATGTAGGCTTAAGAACTCGGGTGGCTTAACTCTTACAAACAGAAAAGCTGGTTTTCTTTTCTGTGAAAAAAGCATCTCCTATGCATATAAAGGATTTTTCCTTCCCACTGTTAAATGCCTTCCTCTTTTGGTGAGCCTTGTTGTACCCTGGCCTCCATCTCTGAACTGATTTTCATCAGAGAAGAGCAATGGAGCTTCTGAAAGCCTGTATAGAGGTGTGGAGTGCAGAGCCCTTTCTGGCAAGCACGCCTCGCCTCACATTGCGTTATTAGAAGAACAGCATTAAGGACTCATTTTCAGCAAAACTAGACACCAAAGCAGTGTCCTTAAAAGAAGGGTGTTCCCCTGTGGCCTCTGTGCCACCGAGTGGAATTTCTATTTGTTGTTCCCTATTACAGTGGTCACATGGTAAGTGTTAAACTCAGAAGGGAAATGATGACCACTGTATACAAGAGAGTGTTGATTGCTTCCTGCCCATTAGTTGTGTTATAGTTATGTGAGTTCTCTCTGTCTAGTCTCCTCTCTCCCTCTCCCCTTTCCTATCCCCCTTGCCTCTCTCTCTCTCTCTCCTTTTCTCGCTTTTTAACTTCAGTCTTTATTATAACATCTTTAATGGGTATGTAGGCACATTGTAGGCAATCTTCTCCTAGTCATTCTCCCTGTTGTTATGTGGGTCAGCCATGTGAAATTATTCCAGAACAGTCTGTCCTAGATTAGAAAATGCTTTGAAAACTTTTGAGTTCATAGGCCTTAACTCTTGAGCCAAAGGTGGGAAGGATCAAAGAAAAATAAAAGCATGATATCGTTCCTCTTCTTGGTCTTACCCATAATGCCACGTGTTTTCCTCAACCATGTCCATGCATTGCCGTTTGCTGAGAAGGGTCTGTGGTTATGATTGGCAGCTGTGTGTCAAGGGCATGTTGCTTCCTATATAGATTGTAGGACTCAGCAAACTCATGATCAGGTGTTGAAAAAAGTAAAAGGAAATTGAAAAAATCATGGATGAACTGAACTCAGATCTCAGTGAAGTCAAGGGAAGATGTCAATTGCTACTTGGTGCAATGAGGAGATGAGAGAAGGCCCCATCTGGACACTGATTTAGTGGGAATCTTCAGAACTGTGGATGAATTGAGTGCCATCATGAGCTTCTGTTCACATGGGGGTGCTTTTCATCATGAATGATGGCAGGACATCTCTGAGAAATTGAGCAGCAGAGAATTCCTTAGCCCTCCATAGAACAAAGTGTGTAGAAGAAACCATGATCTGGAGATGATCCAGATCCCCGAGTTACCTGGGTAACCCAGGCTTCCCACTTGCTTCTGCAGTAGCCAACATGTTAACTAAGCATTCTTTCTTAAATGAATATGGCAGGATTTCAGGTATACAGATTTTATATATCAGAAAGCACACATTCAGTCACATACAATAGCAGCATGAAATTAAGAAATATTTTTTACAGCCCACCTAAAACCATCTGAATAGTCTTGTACAATAAAAACCACATCTTTTAATAAGGCTGATCATTCAGTGTTTACCATACCTAGGACTTCAGGTTCTGTTCAAAGTAATCATTACTAAAGGAGTGAATTTCGCTTTGCATTTTTCACTACCCACTAAAGATGTCTTCTAAGAGTATTCTGTGACAGCAATCTGCCCAAAATAATAGTTGGCAGCTACCAGCAAAGAGTCTGCTGTTCCCCACCGAGCCCAGGATTTCTCTGTGGGAGTGCGCCCTAGTATAATTAACACCTTCTTAATTGCCATACCACATCTGATAACACCAACCATTAAGATGCCTGATATTCTGGAGATATCTCTTAAATAAAGCATTGTAACAAATGGGCCAACAGAGAGTGTGGTCCAAGCCGAAATCTTGGTCTCTGATTAAAAAACATTCAAATGTGAATCCAGAACTTTTAGAGATGAACACCTTAACAGGTGTTCATACACCAGTCATGATGCATATCACTGAATTGCACCTCCATAAACCAACTCTGCCGAGCAAAGCACATCGTTCCGAAATCCTCAGAGCAGCTATACAGCTTCCTCTGGTGCCCCAGGTCCAAATGAGAAGGTTTTAATGGTTAGTTTCATTTTATCCCATATTTTTGCAAACTAACCTACCATAGGAAGCATCTGCCTTGGTACCACTAAAGTCATCAGGGATGCTCCTGAGTTCGGAAGTTGGGGCAGGGTGGAGTGGCAAGCTCCTTAGGGTTCATTAACCTCACTGTTTTGTGTTTTGCAATTTTATGAGCCAGGTAATTTCTGTTTCAACTTCCCAACAGCCAAAAGCACTTGTCTGCTCCAAGGGCTGCTTTTCTGTGCAGAATCAGTGCTCTGATACATACAAAAGTACTTCTGGAGTCGTCCAAATGGGAGACTGGGAACTATTGTCATAGCCTCCGCCACAAGAACAGCACTGTCTGTAAAGCAGCCGTATTTACATCCAAGTTCTACCAGCTGTGTGCTGGGAGGTGTTGAAAAGCAACGTCACCACTGTGCGTTCCTCACTGAAAGAAACAAGAAGGCAAAATCTAAGACTGAAAATCTGTTGCACAGGGTGACTGTGAGGATCAAGAATGTGTTTGGGGAAGCCCTTGACTCATAGCCACTCCTTAAAAATATATAATTTCTAGGACCTGGAGAGATGGTACATTGGTAAAAAGAGATTGGTGCTCTAAGTTCATTTCCCATCATGAGCATGGTGCTCACACCATTTCTATTCTTCTGAACTCTATGAGATCCGCAACACACATGGTTCACATATACACTTTCAAGCACACACACACCTTCATAAAACAAGATAAATAAATACTTGAGGAGCAATTATTTCTAATCTAGAATACACACTAGCAACTTCCTGAGGTTTTCTTAGCATATTCTAATAAGTATGGATTCTTCTGCCGGACTGCTTGTCAAACCAATTCCAATGTTTGATTTTTTTCAGATCTACAGAATACTGAGACAGCTTGGATTGGATGTGCTTATACCTGCATAGAAAGGAAAGGATGCCCAGGGTGAATGAAAGAGCAGCTTGGGAAGAAAGGAGACACCCCTGAAGCTTAACTGGCAAAGGAAAATAATAAACATCCATAGATAATTTTTAGTGGGCACTGAATAAATACTAAGGTTTCTAAAAGTGAAAATCATTGATTTAGGACGAAGACAAATTTGGATCTATACCAACACCAAAATCTATTATAGAAAAAAAATAAACTTATATCTTACCAGGATTGAAATTTCACTCATGTACTGTTAAATTGTAAAGGGTGGTAGACTATTAATTAATTAATCTGAAATGTCTTGTTTTCTAGAGTTTGTAATGACGATTGAAGATATGCCAGAGATTTCCCCCCTCTAATAGCAAATATCATCATGTTCTCTGTTACATTGGCACTATTGCAACTAAATACCAGAAAGAAACAACTTGAGGCAGGAATATTTACCTGTCTCACAGTATCAGAGCTGTGCTCCATGAACATGACTTGGGCATGAGCAGTATAGCCCACGCCTGCCGAGCAGAGAAGCAGAGCAAGGGAGAGATGGCTCTCTGCTGATTTTCTCCCCTGTATTCCATCTGGGCTACCATGTATGTCTATGATGTGACCATCAGCTGAAGGAAGCCAGCCTCATCCGAGGTCTCACACGCATGGAAGCAGCAGCCTCCCATTCCCACAATGCCCCCTACAGTTGCCATTTTCACAGCATTAAATGTAAATCATACAATCCAATCCTTTCAGAAGACATGGAAACATTGAGAAAATTAGTCCCTTAATTATTTTGCTAGTTGGTCCAATAAGAAAAGAGTATTTTCATTATTCTTTTGTCCCCATGGGCAGGGGAGAAAAAACTCAGAATTTTAGGTTGAGCTGAGCAGCACAGCACTAAGGTTAGGGAAGAGCAACCCAGTCACCCATTGAGACAGCCTTGCCAGACTCTGGGCATCTGAGAGTCCTCTGGATCTGATTTAGTTTCTCACAGAGTCAATGATAACGGTGCTGTTTGGAAGACATGAACAGGTTATTCCTAGAGTCATGGATGGAGTGATCCACACATTACCTAGAAAATCAACTCCCACTTTCACTGGGAAGACCACATCTCCAGTGCAGCATTCTGGTAATCAACTTGGTTCACAAGATGAACCTGCTCACCTAGGACCCGTGGCCTGTAGAAGTCCATGAACTCCTAGTCATGGTCTCTCAGGAACCAGTGAGCTTTTTCTTTACTTCTAAGAAAGTGAATAGCTGAATTAAAACAGCTCAGACACTAGATACAATGTCCTTCTTTTCTGTTTTAGGGGACCATGGATAAAAATGAGTGAAAGTCATGGTAGCAATATCTATTGTGTGCCAGGGATGACATACACACCTTTTTTTTTGCACTAGCTTGTTTCACCCTCAATAGGAACAGGTTTGATAGGAGAAGAAAGCACACATGAGAGGGACGGACACCACAAACTGTAAAGTGCCTGTTCTCAGGGCAGGATTTAGGGCCAACTCTTCTCTATCAGTCATATGGAGACAACTCTCTCTTCTTCCCTTGGAGTAATCACTACAAGTAATGGTGTAGCTATAACTTGTTCAGCAGCTGAGAAAATTCAAATGGTCACTGCTCTGAATTGATAAAATGACTGGACCAACAAAGTCACCTTAGGACCTAAAGAATGTGCTAAACACGAGAAGAAGGCTAATATCCCAGTCACACTGCATTATCACACTGTTCACAAGGGCACAAACAACAGAGCACTACTGACTGATACCTGTTTTTGGACAGTTACCTCATATTGGAAAAAAAATCATGGATTTACGTCTGTGAAACAGAGCTAGTAGTAAACACAGACAGGGATTAACCAATTAACTGGTGATCACTACGGCAGGGAGTCAAGGAGGGGCAGTCTCACATCCACAACGTAAGTCTGTTTAGCTATGTTATCAGGACCTGAGAAAATAGTGTTTCTAATGTCTGGGCAAAGCTGGATTTACCATCTCCGTCAATACTTATCTGTGCTTTGCAAAAAATATCTCGTTTCTTTCTCCTAACCTCACCCCCAGAAAAGAGAAGTATCTTCCTTATGCATAGCTATTCTCCAGTTTCCTGGAGAGATAATGACTCACGCATTCCAGGAATATCAAACTCAGGCACCCCATTCGTTTCCCATTTGAAGTATTTTCTTATGTATTTTTTGTTTTCTTCCAGAACTTGTGATCCACTTCAGGGCCTTCAACATGCTTGGGAAACCCTCAATAAATAAGTTCCCCAACCCAGCTCTGAGTCCTTCTCAGACATTTCCATTCTGTTAGAAACAGCCACTGAAATCTTCAGTCCGGTTTATTTCCAAAATGCTTTGAGGTTGCGAAAATGGTAATTCACACTAAATAAGAAGCAGAATGTGTGTGTGGGCATGGACTACTAGCTCTGTTTCACAGACGAAAATCCATGCTTTTTTTTTTTCCAATATGAGGTAACTGTCCAAAAACAGGTATCAGTCAAAGCTGGTTTCATTGGCTGTTTGTCTGGTGATTCCTCTACTTCATCACAGAGTTTGAGTCAGGGCAAGTGGGAACTGGTGTGAGCCCACAACCAGCTGGATTTTACCTTGACTCAGAGGCAGGATCTATGTTGTATGTGATGTTCACACAAATGAATAGAACAGATACCTGGGGATTCTTTGGTATCTTACAATTCAGCAAGGAGATAAATGCATAAGGAGATCCTCACAGTGCCATAGAGCATTGGGGACATCTTTGTGACATTATGGGAGCCTTGGCCCTATCTAATGACAGTCCTAACTTGAAAAATACGATTGCCACCTGGAAGCCAGGGAGGGCATGTCTCACACCAGCATTTTCCCCTCAGAAGAGCCCATCCCCTGTCTAGTTCTCCTCATGTCCCTCCACAAAAGTCTGGGGTGACTAGGGGGTTCAACCCGAGCTCTGGAACCCATGAATAATGAGGCAGATCACCTGTGGATGTGTATAACAAACACATCATGCAAAAGAAATGTCATATAATTAGTAAATTGCATGTTAAGGAAATGACGACAAAGAGTCTTGCACACACTTATATTTAGCAAGACTCAGTTATTAGAAATATTCTTGATCCACAGTGAACTGAACCTGTGGGTGGGGTCACATGGCCACAGAAAGCTGACTGTGCCTCTTATTAAACAACCTTCATTGGATCACCACAGCTTTACAAGAATGCATTATTACACCGTCTTTGTCAGTCTGCCTTTCACCCAGACTTGACCTGTGGACATGCTTCAGTTTGTTCTGATAAATGTATATGAGCAAAGACCGTATCATTGGGACAAGGATTTCCAAACTTAGAGTTACCCTTTAAATCATGTAAAAATTTAAGGTGTAGGGATATTTTACCTGCATATATGGTTGTATACCTGTGTGCTTTATGACCCTGGGAGCTGAAACAAGGTATCACATTCCTAACACTGGAGCTCCAGACCATTGTGAGCCTACATGTAGGTGCTGGGAACAGAACCTGGGTATTTTTGAAGAACAGTCAGTGATCTTATCCACTAAGCCTACCTCTAGCCAGCAGTTACAAAAAAAAACAAAAAAAAAAAAACAAAAAAAAACTCTCTTCCAAACCTCCTGTTTCCAATAACTGATTCTCTTTTTGCACCTGAACTGATTCTTTTCCTGTTATCATTTTACCTAATACTCAATTTGTACAGCATTTGCCTTGCACTAGAAGAAACATGGTGCCATAGAAGAAACATGGTGCAATAGGCTCATAGATTTGAATGTGTTGAGAAGATTTGAAGGATTAGTAGGTGTGGCCTTGTTGGAAGAAGTGTGTCATTGGGGGTGGGCTTTGAGGTTTACAAAGCACATTCCAAGCCTACAGCTTCTCTCTCTTCCTGCAGCCAGTAGACCCAGATGGAGAACTGCCATCGACTTTTCTAACACCATGTCTGCCTGTGTGCTGCCGTGCTCCCTGTCATGATAATGGACTAAATCTCTGAAACTGTAAACAAACCCCCCAGTTAAATGCTTTCTTTTATAAGAGGTGTGGTCATGGTATCTCTTCACAGCAACTGAGCAGTGACTAAGACAAGTAGATGCTAAAAACAATGAGAAACTAATTCAGAATAATGGTAGGAGCTATAGGAAAGTAACAAGTGGATACATTGTTTAAGGCAAATAGACTCCATTGTAACAGAGCAAATGGCTGTATCAAAGTGGACATTTGTAGTCACCGTCTAAATGCAACTCAACACCACAGCATTGCAGCAGACGCAGAGCATCCACAGGATAAACCACCCTTTTCTCACCATGCCTTTGAAGGTGGAAAGCATCAATGATAAGTCATTCTGTCACCAGAAAATGAGTGACTCAGAAGGTCAGATAGCCACCGATACTACACAGAGATGGTGGAACGTAAAGGCTCATCTTGCAAGAGCTCAAAACTGTTCTCCCTTCCTCTGCCTTCCCCACCTGAACCAGTCCCCAACCGTGCCCTACTTAAAGACAGTCCCTTTCAATACCCACACCTTGTTTATGGGTTACTCAGTTTTCTTCTTAGTTTTCACCCTCAACATTTATAGAGTTCTCACCTTTTATTCCCTTTCTGCACCTATCTGCCCAAAACTGTCAGGGTAGCAGCTGAAGCTCTTTTCTGACTACATACACTCGTTGAAGTTGGGATGATTCTCCACACGTGTGACTCCTGGCAACCCGACAGGGGAACTTGATGGAAGAGCACTGCCCATTGCTCTATGCAGAGACATCAGGAAGGATGTGTGCCCTGTAACCCCTAAGAGCTGGTGAATTTGGGGAGAGTTAGGAAAGCTCAGAAAAGCACTTAAGTAGAAAACAAAAGAATCTTTTGCCTCATTTTATTTTGTTTCCTCTGAGGAAAGCTATGAACCGTGCAAGGCCTCAACCCCTCTCTCTCCTCTCTGTGGTTCACAGATTTCTCTTACCAGAATCCACAAAGCATCTCACTCAATGCTCCATCCCAAACTCTCATTAGTTTCCAGTCCTTCATCCTTCAGTGTCTCATGCTTTAGTGGAAAACAATAGCTGCCCCCAGTGCTTGACTTCAGAGACCCTCCACAGTAAGCTAATCAGAGCCTGTGTATATCAGCGGGCTTTCGGTAACCATTGCCAATGGGGGAAGTCAGATGGGAATTAAAGACATCACGTCTTGTCCTTATATTCCCAAAGCAGTCACCACCATTCATCTAACTCCACTGTCACTGAAACCCTTTGAGCTACACATCACAGTCACAGTCATGAAAGAAGATGAGCACCTTTCCCAGATAGAGGCTGTTCCCCCTTCTTAGTCCAAAGAACAGCCTCCATGAGTTTACAAAGCTCCAGCAGAGAGGAGCGCTTGTGATTTAGCAAAGAAACTTAAGGAATCTGGCTGCAGGAGGCCAGCTGCTTATACAGCCTCTGAGGTACTCTGATGCCCTGGGGACGTTGGTTGAAAAAAGTTCTGTTTCTTCCTCCCTCTGGATTTCAGATATTTATAAGATCAAGGATTCCTGGACAGAAGCTGTGGCTACAAAGGCTCCTTGGTAGATTAGAACTTTAACGATGGAGATGTTGGAACATCTCCAGTCCAAATTCAAATTATCTTGAGCCATCTTTAGGTCCTTAATAAGCATCTATTGTCCCCCTCTCTATGTGACCTTACATCTTTGTCACAGTTTTTTAAATCCTTTGGAATATTCAATCAGACCTGTGGTTCCCACCAACCAAAGGCTGAGACCGCTAGTCTCTGAGGCCTATAGCAGTGATTTGTTTGCTATGCTGAAGCCCGCCTGACTTTCCCACTGGACATGTATTTATAAAACATGTTGATTGATGACCTGCTTTGTTCTGTTCCTATAATAACTTCATAAAATTGCTACCTCCGTGGAACATGGTGCTTGGGGTAACCTGAACCTGTGTTCCTGGGCTGTGGTCACTTGTGTCTGGCTGCAGAATAAATCACCTTTGAGATGAGAGCTATTTCTTGGCTGACATCTGTAACATTCCTGCGTAGTGATGGAAACGAAAAGCAAGTCATGAAGATGTATTGTAGAGGGCTGTGTGGAGCTGTGAGTGGACTACGGCCTTGCAAGTCACAGAGTCACAGGACTTCACCTGTCGCTAGAAACAAATGGACCCTCCTTTAGTGTGTGGCCACTGATACCAATCTGCAGTTCTCTCGTGAAATCTTTTCTTCTCGCATCTGCCCAGGTCCAGTAACCAGGAGGTTTGCGAAACGTGCAGCCCCCAAGCTCTTTGCTCTTTCCCTGTCTGTCACCGAGCCTCAGATGCAGCCCGGGAAGGTGTGTGGATCACCTACCCCACGTTGTTCTCCACTGCAGAAAATTCAAGGAAGCGGTATTATAAACGGCAAAGCTATGACAGGGACACCTGGAGAATGCAAATCAGATGAACCCAAGCCAGGGAGCATCTTCCTCCTCTGTCTACAGGCGCAATTAGCTGACACTCAGCTCCCCTGAAGTCATGTCGATGACAGGTTCCCTAGTAAGGCAAGAGGGGTGTCAGCAAAGGCATCTGCGCGTAAGGCTCCTTTCTGTCTTGATTGCATGTGAAGGGTCTTCTGTTCGCCACGGGGATGCCTCTGTACCCACTGTGATGATTCTCTTCCTCCCACGTGCAGGTGGTTTGTGGCTTCCACTGCAGCGCACAGAAGAAAATCATGATTCCTCTTCTCTTCAATAATTGCTTTTTGGCTGCAGAATTGGCAGCTGAGGAGAGGCGGATCTTGGTAATAGAGGTAAGATGCTGGCCAGTGTCCATCCTTCCAAACCACTCCTCAGCTTCTACTTCTGTGCCTTTACCCACTAAGGCGAGGGCACACATTGTAGGAGTTCTAACCTAAGAGTCACATCACTCCAGACTCCTCACAGCAAGTCTGAGGAGGGAACTTTTGGAATGCCACAGCCATTGTAAAATTAACCATTGCATTAAAATACATACATTTCATTTTATAGAACAAAGAAAATCTGAAACAAATCTGTTTTTTTAACCCATGGTACAAGGCATTGGCTGCATTTCATTATGTCTTTCCAAGAGCCTAGCTGTGGAAAACAGGGTCTAAAAACGAAAGCCACCATACATGCCTTCTCAGAATTCAGAACTACGGTGGTCTCTGAGCAAACACCAGGCCTGGTAGAAGTCAACAAGGACCTTGTGCTGCCTGCATTACACCAGGCTTGATGGACGCTCATGTGGGTTAGATCCAAGGGAGAAAATCCTGCTCTTTGCAAGCATGGTCCCCTGAGACAGCCGTGATGTAGCATCAGTTCTGGAAGGGGCTATGGCACCATGCTAGAGCATACACCATTAGGTCCTGGGAATGTGAGAATCAGAACCTCCCTGACAGGCAGGGCTGGGAGCCGCCTTCCACCAAACATTAGGTCCTCTTCTCTAGCCATGCAACAGTTCTGTAAGTGCCTAGCCCATCGTCCACCTTACAAAAGAGTCTTCCTGACAAGGGATAACCCTTCACCTTGTAGACTAAATGGGGATTTAATTTTGATCCATCTTTGATGGCTTGCTATTTCAACACTTATTTCCTTCTATTGGCAGAAGTTCGACACCTGTTTTCCTTTAATTCTCCAACACGTACCGAAGTGTATAGAACCATGATAGCAGCCTTTAATTTCCAGTCCTCAACATCACAACCTTTTACTGCTGAACAGTAACAAGCCAAGAGGAAGTCCAGATACAGAAATCCTTTGGCACTGCAGATTTTGGATGAGTTTCCCATCATCACCTTCCCTACGGCCACCGTCCACACTTCTTGCTGTCCTTGGAGCCTGACTCACCTCAGCCATTCTCAGCCGCAGCTGTAAAGACCAGTGTGGTGCTCACCCTCATTACACCCCTTTAACTCTCAAGCCTTGTGTTGGCACTAACCCTATAGAGTTAGATGTCCAACTGATGTACACTGTCTCATCACACAAAATAATCTCCTTCCTTTTGGCCATCAAAAAACTCCTGGAACTTCTCATCTCTGCAGATGCCTGAAGTTTTGATGTGTACACACATGTGTACACACAGTTACACTCACATGGACTTTCATACACACTCATTTACATAGACCTACACATATGCCCACAGGCACACACATTACACATAGACACACACAGACATAGGCACACAAACATGTACACATGGGCACACATGTGCACACAACCATTCAATGTACTCAAGCACACACATACATAGGTATACTCACACATGTTAACATGGACACACACATACATGTACACACAGCCATACACATATACACAGGTACACATACACATAGGCACGCAGTCACATAGACATAGGTACACACAGGTGTATACAAGCACACATTTAAACACTGGCATATACACATACACACAGGGACACACATGTGCACACAGAAAGACACATACACAGAATATTAGTTCTTTCCCTTCATGACTGCTTCTCATCCATCATCTCTTCCTTTTCATAGATGCAGCTTCATACCCCTCTCTATGAAGACAGAGCTGTTGGTTCCTCTGCCCCACCTCTAGCCTCAGAAGCAATAGGCTCTACACTCACACTTTACCAACAGACACTGCAGGTCTGAAGGGTAAACAGATCATACACCTTACAAATTTCATAGATAAAAGCCAGTGTCATAAAAGCTGGAACAAGCCAAACAACAACAAAACCCAAAAGGTTTAGCTGGGATGTGGTATTATAAGACAGGATATGAGACATTGGAAATATTTTAATACATTTTGCTTACTGTATGACTCCTTATATTACAAAGAACCACTAGACACAAATGAATTATTTTATCAGAGTGATTGACATGGCACAGAGATCAATAGAGGAGGGAGAGAGAGGGGAGACTGGAGTTCAGATCTTCAGTGAGAGTTGTACTTTTCAGAGAGTTGCAATTGAAATCTGATTTCCTTCAACCCTTCTTCCCTCCCACTGGAGTCCCCAGGGTTCCCATGTTCAAAGGCTCCAGGTTACCAGCTGCCACTTCTGATCAGCCTCACTGCTCCTGGAGCGCTGCTGCGAAGCCACCTGCCTGCCCAGACTCCCCAACAGCATGCCAGCTCCACCCCTCCTCTTCACACTAGGTTCCAGATCACACTCCGATGGGTCCTCCTGCAAGTCTCATCACTGCAGAAAAACACAGTCTCTGTCTGTTACAATAATCCCATCTTTCGTGATTTCAATACACTTGGGTTTTCATGTCAGCATGTAGGTTGCTCATGGGGCAGAGCATTTTGTTGTTATTTTTGTTTTCTTTTCCACCTGTGCTTTTTCTTGAATTGTGAAGGTTTACCCCTCACTTCTATGTGAACCAAAGCATCCCTGTGGCCATCCAGGTCATGTTGCACTTATCTGTCACTGAGTGTAGGTGAACATTAAGACAGAACCAAGCCTGGATTTCTGGGATTTGTTCAGTAATGATGTTAATCTCATTTATGGTCAGGAATAATCTCTAGTTATTTTCAATTCTTTCCTGAAGTAACAATTAGAAGTTAGTGACGAAAAACTTATTCCCATTTATTAAAGGAACCTGACACCGATTCCTGCTAAGCAGCCCAATTTGTCCTTCTACACAGTGAGAAATGACATTGCTGGGAATATGTCGCTCTGTGTCCTTGACCAGAAGATGTGTTTTCCCTCGGGCTCTAGAGTTAGCCAACTCAGAAAGAAGATTCACCCAAGGCCATGGGGAATCATCACCTGAGCAGTCTGAACAGATGCTCTAAAATGAATGGACCCAGGGGCTTCCATGTTATTCTTCAGTGGGCTCACGGTTACCGTCCCTGCATGTGTGTGCTGTCCCAACTCTCTGCCAAGGCACTGACTAACACATATCCATCTGTTATTCAGTTAGTCATCCAGTATGTCTTTAGTGTCTGGTGATCTACAGAGTACTTTTCTATGTTCCAACAAGCAAGCAAATGTATCCATCAAGATCTAGGACCTCACCCGCCTGTTAACTCATTTTCTGGCACATTTGTGAGTGACAACTAACTGCTGAATCTGAGGGTGGAAAAAAATAAAACTCCATTTCCTTCTTATAATAATGTCAGAAATGTCAGCTGTATATGGATAAGGAAAGAAGACATGAATATTTTAAAGATTATCATGCTTTTTATATACAAGCTTTTATTTGTTCAGGATAGTGTGGGGGTACAGGAGTGTCACAGCATGGAAATGCAGAAGTCAGAGGACTTCTTCCCACGATCTGTGAGTCCAAAGTATTGACTCAGGTCGTTGAGCTCAGCGTCAAATGCATTTACCCACAGGGACACCTCAGCATCCCTAATGTTTCCTGTAATATATTTTGATAAAATATTTTAGCATTTTTTTCTGATAAAGTTCTTCAAAGTCATGACTCACCCACCTCAGGATTCAGAACACTTGAATTATAGGTTTGTACAGAATGCCAGCAATTACTAAAATTTTTGTGTCTACGTCTTTCTTTGCTCTAATGCTCTTGGTTAATAAAAAAACATAAAAGAATTAAGAGAAAGTAAAACCTCTTAACTACATATAGAGAATTTATGACTAACCTGGTGCAATTAGTTTGATGCTTAAATTTTAGCTGTTGCCTTGACACAGCCTCATTTTACACAGGAAGATATTTTTAATTGAAAAATTGTCTAGATGACATTAGTTTGTGTGAAATTGCCTTGGTTTCCTTAACTGAGGTGGGATGAAAGACCCACCTTGGCTGCAGGAGGCACTATTGTGTGGCCTAGCCCTAACTTCATAGGAGTAAAGAAAACTGGCTGAACAAAAGCACACACAACACACACACACACACACACACACACACACAGAGAGAGAGAGAGAGAGAGAGAGAGAGAGAGAGAGAGAGAGAGAGAGAGAGACATTTGTTTCCCTCTGCTCTTGACTACATGTAATGGGAACAGCTTTTCAAACTCCCAGCTTGTGACTTCCCCTTAGCAATGAGAAGTGGAAGCTAAGTAAACCCTCTCCCCATTACGCTGTTTTTGGTCAAGGTATCATAGCCAGAGAAATGAAACCAGAACAGACCCCAAAGTCAAGATCATTATAAGTGGCAACAGCTCAGCACCTCCAGGAGGATGAAACTACACAAGGAAAACACCATATCTGGCCCATTCCTGTGACCTTAGGCTTTGCATGAAGCTGTTGGAAGGAAGAGCAGTATGAGCATTCAGTACCCAATGCAGGGGCTATCAGGGCGCACATCTGAGTCTCTTTAGTCTACTGGCCTGTCTTCAGTCTCTAGAGTCATTCTTTCTTACAAAACACCTACTTTTCAAAAAAAAAAAAACTTGGGTTTTATTGGAGAGATAAAGAGTTAGCTGCAAGCCACCTTTCTCCCACAGAAGTGGCTCTAGGCGAATGGTCTCCTTTGACTAAGCATCATTTGCTTAGGACACACACTCTTGGTTTTTATGTGAGAAACACATTGCTGGATGGCTTATCTAGCTGCATTCACTCTGGGAATGTGAGCAGTTCTTTCCAGAAAATTCCCACTTAAATCTTTTTACCCACCTTTAAGACACTTAAAAGTTTTACCAGTACAGTCATCACAGTGGATAATTGGCCAATTTAAGCTTTATGCACACTTGCCTGGCTTCCATAGTCTTCAAATATGACATTTTCATATTTTAAGTACCTGTGGGCTGGATTAATGTTCATCATCAGAGCATAGCTCATTCCTTATTTCTTTGGGGATGTTAGTATCCTGTTCTAAGTTCTTTCAAGGGCTGCTGACTCTATTTAGGGAAAAGCTCAAGGCAGAAAGCAAATAAACAAAATCAAAGGCTAAAACACACTTGCATTGTGAGGTACCTTTCACTTTATCTACCAGTAAACGGGGTGAAGTCTCCACGTGAATCTGTATGGGGCTGTTCATCCTCCTCTCTCAGGCGATAGGCTAGAGATGACCCTGGGTCTTGGATGACTGGTGAGCGCTGTCCTGGTGTCCCTGTGGGATTTCTTCTTGTCTGATCACGTGTTCTGAATGCAGAGCTGGTGACAGGAGTCACAGATAATAAAGTGCGCCATGTGCTGCTTTAGGAAATGACACAAACTCACAGAAGATTGACCACTATGCTTGGAGAGTCTTTCACAGCCACAGTTAGGGAGAAATGCATATATTAAAAAACTATGCCTGTTTTGGGGTCTGGCTTACCTCACTCAAGATAGTGTTTTCTATTTCTGTCCATTTGTATGCAAAATTCAAGAAGTCATTGTTTTTTACTGCTGAGTAGTACTCTAATATGTATATATTCCACACTTTCTTCATCCATTCTTCCATTGAAGGGCATCTCGGTTGTTTCCAGGTTCTGGCTATTACAAACAATGTTGCTATGAACATAGTTGCACATATACTTTTGTTGTATGATAGGGCATCTCTTGGATATATTCCCAAGAGTGGTATTGCTAGGTCCAGGGGTAGGTTGATCCCGAATTTCCTGAGAAACCACCACACTGCTTTCCAAAGTGGTTGCACAAGTTTGCATTCCCACCAGCAATGGATGAGTGTACCCCTTTCTCCACACCCTCTCCA
>NW_004949105.1:880016-891552 GCF_000317375.1 Microtus ochrogaster | reverse complement strand
TGGTGAAGATCTTCTCCCAGTCAGTGGGTTGCCTTTTTGTCTTAGTGACAGTGTCCTTTGCTTTACAGAAGCTTCTCGGTCTCAGGAGGTCCCATTTATTCAATGATGCCGTTAGTGACTGTGCTGCTGGGCTTATATGTAGGAAGTGGTCTCCTGTGCCCATGTGTTGTAGAGTACTTCCCACTTTCTCTTCTATCACTTCCCACAGGGCAGGGAATCCTGATTGCTCTTTGGGCTGACAAGGGAGGAGGACTTGATCTGGAGAGGGGGAGGGAAATGGGAGACGGTGGCGGGGAGGAGGCAGAAATCTTTAATAAATAAATAAATAAATGGAAAAAAAAACTATGCCTGAAATCCTGTCTCCCGTGTTACAGTAAAACAGAGGACAGTGACAATATTCCCCAATTCCCATGTCACTGATAGCAACTTAGGGTTTTTTTTTCTCCTTCCTATCCACCAGCCTACTCTCCCATGCAATGAACTTTGTATTCCACCAGACAACCCTTGTTGTCTCATTTGATTGACAGCAGAAAATACTATTTCTACCTCAACAAATGAATCTACAATCTCAGGAGTTCACTTCCTTCACCATCCGAAGCAGAGCTATTTTGTCTATTAGAACAAATCACAGACTTCCGAGAATATCTTTCCACTCAGAATAGTCCGGCTCCTATTAGGACAATCGTCCTAAGATGGCCTAGAAAGGAGATGACAGGACAATGGAACTAAAAACTACTTCTAGAGGCTCGGAATTTCTGCTTTCCATTTGGAGTCAATTTTGAACAATTTAGAGTTAAAATAATGATGGTTTGCCAGTAATTGAGAGAAGATAAATTTACATTATAATGTCAACCATAAAAATATAACCAGAGATGTATTTTGAGATACAATCGTTGGATATACAGCTTTGGACAATTACATTAACTCCAGCATTCATTGTTTTTATAAAATATCTGATTCTCAGTCATCACCGAGCACCACAGTGTGTGTGTGTGTGTGTGTGTGTGTGTGTGTGTGTGTGTGTTCCACTCTTCTATCCCTTTCTATTACTTCAAGTTTGATTTGTTAGTATTACCAACTGGCTTATAATTGAACATCCTAAAATTGTGATCATGAGGGCTTTGAAGATAGCTCAGTTGGCAGAGTGGCATGGGGCAATCAGGAGGACCTGAGTTTGACCATCAGCACCCACATAAGGAGGCTGCCAGGCGTGGCAGTATGTACCTGTAATTGCAGTGCTGTGGGACAGTGGAGACCATCTGATTTCTGGAGTTCCTGGATAGCCAATCTAGAGTAACCAATGAGGCCCAGTGTCAGTGAGAGTCTCTGTTTCAAACAATAAGGTGGGGATGATCTAAGAGGCACCACCATAGCCCTCTGGTCTCCATATTCATATATACACAAGTATGTACATACATGTCTGCAAACACACATGTGCATACACATCTGCGCACACACACATACACACATAGACGCACATACTTTCTGACCTTCACATGTACATACACACACTAACGCACACACCTCACACACAGTAATTCATCAAACAGAAATGATACATTAAAAAAAAGTTCAAATACAGGTCAAACCAGAATGCCTTTAAACTTTCCACGTAACTTCCTGAATGTCAGTTTTTCTATGGAAACTGAATAGCAAAATAATATGGCACAGGAATAACAGTTGCCTTGAGATTGCAGTGATCTTCAAGCCATCCTTGAAAAATACCCATTTATTTATTATTACTATTATTATTTGCAAGAAAGTGTATGGGGCCTTAGCTCTGGAGTGAGGCAATGCTCCCTTTTCTGCTGACGGCCTTTTATATGGGATTATGTGGCACCGAGGGTGCATAAGGTAAGTACATGTGCTTATTCACAGGGGAAAGCGGGTTTCCAAGCTGCTAATATTATATTCTTGGCTGTGGTAATGGCACTTGAGATACCTGAGGGGAAAGTGCACTTGGAAACACCCTGGAGGATTTCCCTTTGTCTGTACTCTTTGCAGGCATGGGAGGGCTTTCTGCTGCCTGGTGGCCGTCTCCCACCGCAGTAATTGTTGGTGTGATTCAAAAAGGGCTGAGCTGGACCTGGGGCTCAGGGCTGGATTCTAGCTCCACATCTCCCACTAATGTCTGCAACGATCTTGTTGGGAAGATGGAATAATCACTGTTGTTCCCAGAGTCCTCCACTGAGCACTCCCAGCTCAGGCACTGCACCTAGGCAGGTAGGAGGCTTACCATTGAAGCCACGTGTGCTCAGGCATGGGGGCAGGGAACTCATTGTACCAATGCCTGCAGTGCAATAATCTGAACCATGCAGAAGAGCCTTGTATGCACACAAACAAAGGGATCTGAACTTAGGGATCTCAGGGTCCATAACTCTCACCTGTGTTTTATAATCTCATCCACATCCTTGAAGCTTTATATCCTATATCCTAAATTACGAAACCATCCCCATTGAAAATTGGAGGGATTGTAACGATCTGCGGGTGCCAGGCATCCACTAAAATTATATGCTTCATGGCTCTTTCATTTACCTCCCCCAGAAACATCAAAAATGATAATATGCTCAAATAATGCAATAAAAAATTCCAATACTAACAGCTTTTCATTCCCAGAATTACAGACAGCTCGTGGAATGATTTATTTGCAAAGTATTCAACTGGGTTCTGAGATAATTATATTGGAAAGCTGAGAGATTACTACTTCCTTGTGAAGGCCATGGCTTCCCAATGAAGTGGCAAGAAACTGATTTAAGGGAATTCACACTTGAACAGGACAACCTGGAGAAAGAGGAGACAGGCAAGCGTCACCAATAGTAAGCCACTCCACATGGTGACGTCACCATGCGTCACCAATAGTAAGCCACTCCACATGGTGACGTCACCATGCGTCACCAATAGTAAGACCACTCCACATGGTGACGTCTCACTATTTAATGTCAGTCCAAAAATGAGGTGAGCAGGTTTGCTCCTGTTTAAAATCATCAACGACAAGCAAAAACTATAAAACAAACAGAATAAGGTCTTTCAAAATTGAGTACCTTGTAAGAGTTAAAATCTTGATTTTATTTTTGATAGGCAAGGTTTTGTTATTAATTCTTGGTGGATCCTTCTTTAATGACTATAATAGCACCACTGAAATACTAGGCCATTTCAATATCAAATAGAGCTAAAAGACCCAGAATATCATAATAATTTTAAAAGGATGTGTCAGTAAATGTTAGTTACATTTCTAGGAAAATTTTCCATGCTTGCGGTTGCCAAATGGCCTTGCACAAAATGACGCTTACTCGGCATCCCACAACAGGAGACAAATCATAAGCTTTTCTGGTTCCCATCAGGGGCCTGACTGGAAGATGACTGATCCACTTTCTGAGATTTATTCAGTGTCAATGTCACCCTCCTCTCTGTTTTGATTCTTGATTTAAAGATTCCCTAGTCATGACAACTGATAGCAAGGAGGTCGGTGGTTTAAGCCTGAGTCATGTAACTAGTCACGTTTGCCTAGTTCAGATGTGTTCCTTTTAAGCCTAGATTGTAACCTCTTCAGGGACCAGCTACTATAAAGGCCTCTGAAGACAAAGGGATTAGAGGGCGTGTCTAGGACATGCCTGGATGCCAAAGAGAACATGCCAGGGAAGACTGAGCAGTACAGAGTCCAATGCATTCTGCTGCATTAGGGAAGACATAGGGTTAAGGAATTTCTGAACAGGGCAAGAACACGGCAATCTTGCATTCTGGGGACTGGCTGCTCTAGGCGTTTTGTCCCTGTGTTCAGTCTGATAAGCACAAGTTCCTGAGAGCTCCTATTTCAGTGAGGACAAAGCTGATTTAGAGGCTTCTCTCTTTCTCTTCTACACCTCCTGAAGTCTACAAACTCTACCACGGTACACTCCCCAGAGCAAGGCAAGAGGATTTTTCTTGTTCCAAGGAAATGAAATAATTATTCAAAATATAGTCCTCAGTGACAATACCATTCATCTTTATTCCCAAAATAAATACCATATTTATCTCCCTTACTTCTTTCTTAACTCCCAACTAGATTAAGTGTTTTAAAAAATCAGAATTAACTTAAATGATAGGATAAGTTGATTTGGTGAAATATGGGACTAAAAAGATAACTAAACATGATACATCTAGACATTTATTAGCTCACAAGGCCCAGGAGAGTGAACTTAACACTTTCAGGCTTTGGTTTTCTGCCTCTGACTGGGTTTTCTGTGGGATAAAGGAATGCTTTTTTTCTATCCTATGCTACTATAATAGAATACGTGAGACTGGAGATTTTGATGGAAAGCAGGTTCATTTCCTGACATTGAGGGAGCAGGGAGCAAGTCCCTGGCAACCAATGAGGGCTTTCCTGCTGTATCAGAAGGTTCCAGGTGGACATGACTAAGAAGAAGCACTGAGTTCCCTCCTTTATAGGGAGCAGTAGCCTGACATCAAGATGAACTCATCTGTGAGAACAGAGATCGCATGTCTAGTCCCGCGTCTCAACGACATTCCTTTGGGTTTTCACATTCCAACCCAGGAATCTTGAGAGATATCTTCAAAGCACAATGGTGGGATAATCCATGGGACAAAACCAGCAGGTGAGAGACAGACAGGAGCTATTACCTATAATTGTGGTCACCCACAGTTTCTCCTCTGGAGCCTGTCATAGCTACTGAGAACAGTCTCTGTGCACCGTGGAAGTATAGTCACATCTCTTTATCCCACGCTTTCTGAATTAAGACACTATTCATCCACAAACATTCCCAAAATTTCCTGACTTACAACTGTAAAATCCTCAATCAAAATAGGAGAAAGGGGAACACAAGCTAGAATACTTGAATAGCCTGTGACAAAACCATAGATGTGTGTCTCCATGGAGTTTTTACGTAGACACCAATGTGGGACTCAGAGGGTCCCTGCGTGAGTAGGCAGCAGTGTTGAGTCCAGGCAACTCAGAACACAGACAAGGCAGGTGAAATGAGATGTAGAAAAAATATCCAATTCTGGCCAATGGTGGCGCACACCTTTAATCCCAGTACTTGGGAGGCAGAGACAGGCAGATCTCTGTGAGTTCAAGACCAGTCTGGTCTACAGAGTTGGTTCCAGGATATTGAGTGCTGTTACACAGAAAAATCCTGTCTCAAGAAAAAACAGAAAAAAGAAAATTACACAACACCTACAAATTCTCCCAGCAACATCTTAAACAAATTGATCATTCAGTCCCATGATGCTGTTCCTGAAATGCAGCGACATGGACAGGACAGCTCAGCTCCTGGCTCTCTCTCGTGTGCTTGAATATCTCACCTGCAGGAACTTCCACCCATATCTCCAAGACACAGAGGCGATGAATCGCTTTCTGATTGTCGATGCGGTTTGCAGTTAGCTCACCCCACTATCAATAAAGAGTGCAGATGTTAGTCTGGGTCCCGATGTCCCAGTTACGAGTGGCCATAAGGTTTCCCTGAGGATCCTGAGCAACGCCCTGGCTTTATCAGCACACAGCTGTAGCTGTGTCTGTCCTAGAGAAGAGCACAAAACTTCTTAGGAGCACTTACTCTGCCATTCATTCAAAATTTAGAACCTCATGTGTCTGAGCATCGTGTTGAGCCATGGAGAGTGAAGGCATAGGAGCCATTCATTACCTTTAGATCATAAAGCCCAGAGGAGGGGACAAGACATTAATTACATCTAATCAAGTAAGCTCAAATACAGTGCCACCAGTCTGAGCTAGAATCTCAAGAGTCTCACAAATACTGTATTATATTCCTAAGTGCTGAAGTCCCTAACATTTAAATCTTTCAAATATAAATATCGTCAAAATATAATTTTTTTTTTGTTTTTTCGAGACAGGGTTTCTCTGTGGTTTTGGAGCCTGTCCTGGAACTAGCTCTTGTAGACCAGGCTGGTCTCGAACTCACAGAGATCCACCTGCCTCTGCCTCCCGAGTGCTGGGATTAAAGGCGCAAACTATAATTTTTGAAAGATGGTTTTCAATTCTTTCCATGAAATTTACTTACACTTTACAAAGAGGATTTATATGAGAATTGTATGTAAAAAGCATCACCGAAAGGATCATTCTATGAATGAGGAAGACAAGGATTGTGCTTATATATCAGTAATCATAAACACTCCACATGACACAGGAACATTTATCTCATAAACACATTAATTATTTTTTGCAAAATGACTCAGTGGATAAAATACTTGTGACCAACCTCGACCACTTGAGTTTAAACCCTGGAATCTACATGGTGGAAGAAAAGAACTAACTCCTGAAAGTTGTCCTCTGATCTGCACACATGGACAATGGAAAATAAAAGCACATGTACACACATGTACATATACATATACACATTCACATGCATACACACATGTAAATTTAATGTTTGAAAAGAATATAGGTCAAAAGCAAGATGTATAAAAATGTACTACTGAGCACAGAGATCTCACACATCAACTGATAGAACTGAGAGCATATGAAATTCTACAATAGGCTACCTAAAGCTTTTGATGAGATCCCTCAAAAACCACAATGGGACACCACACCTACAGTCAGCTAAAGAGCCTGGAGCATAAGAAGTTTTATTTTTCATGAGTGTAGATATAGGCATAAGTCACCTCTCCATTTAGGGAAGAGGTTTAATTTCTTTTAAATATACACTTGATGCTTAGACAAAACATTGACCTGTGATGTTGAGCTCCTGTGAAGTCAGATTTTAAAAAGGAATGCAAAAATGCATTAGAAATAACTAAAATGGCTATGCCATGTGTAACTCTATTAGCAGAAGTGATATGAAGATGGAAAACATACAATAGCTAATTGAAGAAAAATATTAACAATTGTCTTTGTTATTGTCTTACTTCTGAGAAGAGACACCATGACCATAGCTTCAGAACAAAAGCACAAGTGTGATATATTTCACATCTTTCTCAAGTGTGGTTTATTTTCCACTCTTGATATCCTAACACATGTGAGTTATCATTAGTGGAGTAAATATAACTATGCATTGATGTGGAGTGTCCTTCTGTATGTATGTTGTTTTTATTTGTTGCTGAATAAAGCTGTTTCAACCAATGGCTTAGCACAATAGAGCCAGGCAGGAAATATGAACAGAGATATATAGAGAAAGTAGGTAGAGTCAAGGAGATGCTATATAGCTGTCTAAGATGAAGGACATGCCAGAACCTTAGTGCTGTGGGACAATGATCTATACCCTGTCACTTATATTTTAAATGAATGTTGATTGGCCAGTAGCCAGGCAGAAAATATAGGCTGGGCAACCAGACAGGAAATAGAGGCAGGGCAACAGGAATTCTGGGAAGGGGAAAGTTTCAGTCTGTAGTAGTCATCCAGACAGAGAGGAAGCCAGACACAGAGCAAGCAAGACGTGACTACCTTGCTGAAAAAAATTATAAGACAAGAATTATAGGCTAATATAAGTTATAAAAGTTAATAAGAAGCCTGAGATACTAGGCCAATCAGTTTACAATTAATGTAGACCTCTGTGTGTTTATTTGGAACTAGTGGCTGTGGGACCTGATGGGAGAGAAACCTCAGTCAACAGCTTAGAAACCTTATCAGTAGACCACAACCTCATGACAATATACAGATTGATAGAAATGGGTTAATTTAAGATATAAGAGCAAGCTAGGAATGCGCAGAGTCATTGGCCTAGCAGTATTGCAATTAATATAGTTTTTACATTATTATTCAAGTCTGAGTGACTGGGAAATGAACAAGCAGTCTCTGTCTACAATATATTTGTTTCTTATCACTATGGTCATAAATCCAATATGGATAAAGATGGGTTAAAAGATCGTTTTGGAAGTTCAGATTTCTTTGCATGAAATCTATGGGGAAAACTGTTGCCAGAGATTGTGGGATCCAGGTCACTATCTCTTTGCTTTCTGTGCACTGAAGGTCATTTTCAAATACTTTCACAGCTTCACCCCTGGGCATATGGGGCCTTTTATCCATTTTCAAAGCTAGCAGCATTACTGGTCCCTGACCATCCTCAATAGTCTCACAGTTCCCCCTAGTCAAAGTCAAGAAATAAGCTCTGATGTTAAAGACCCTTACAGTTACATGAGTCTTATACATCATCAAACCCCATCAGAAACGAGTCCTACAGGTTAGACTGTAACTATTGTTGGAGAAAGCACATGTCACTCTTCAATGGCTTCTTACTTTTTGTGGTGAGTATGAAATGATTCCCTTCCATTCTTCCTAAACCTCTCTGGAATTTCGGTAAGAATGAGTAATGACAGAATCCAAGAACTTTGATTTGGCCAGCTATCAATCCCAGGTCTTCCCTCTACACTTCCTGATAACATTAGCCCCACATCATGACCACAGTCCCTCAATTCTCTCTCTACTCTGCTCTTGGACACTATCATTTCTGGGGATACACTTATTTTTAAGTCATATAATCCCATGATCATACCCTTGTGCTGATTATTCACAAATTCCTCAAGGCCTTCATATTCTCATACACTATAGTCTCACCACATGCTCTGCCCATGGTCTAACTGCTGCCTATATCTCAACTATAGTAGAGGCATCACTTCCAAGACTGAACGTATCATGTGGCCATCTGCCTCTCCCACAATTCCTTCCTCCCCTTCGACTGCAGAGAACATGACTTGAGCCTAACAATAATGTTACTTTGGTAGACTTTTGCTCTCATTAAACCAACCTTTTCCGATCTATGCCACATCGATAGGGAGCATATGATACAGATAAACACACAAGTTGATAATGGGTCTTAGTTCACATAAAGGACGAGCCATATGAAAGTTTATTGTCTTGCTTAGCCTTTGATGTCATCAACAAATACATCCATCATCTCTGTCACACATCTCTTAAGTGTCTGGTACTGAAAAGTGATGCCATACTGTTATTCCTACATAAAGAAAATGCCTACATACTCTCCCACTCCTTATTGTTTCTCAGAAAAAGATTCCACACGATGTATGTATGTGTGTTTACCCACATAGGTACAGACACATACATGGGGGAGAAATTTGCTGTGAAGACCTGAGTCATGTAATTGTGGCTTATGGAAACCGATGAGAGAGAACTGCCTCTTTTTTGGGGAACTGTTATCAGTGACTTGTAGAAGTTGATCTTTCCTTTAAAAGATCATAGCAGCAATACCTACATGAGGGTCTGAACCATCATCTGGGTCCTAGAGCCTGTCAAGCTGATGGATAAGAGCAAATCATCACACTACTTACAGAAAATCTTTGTTGAATGCACACCTTCTCCGTTGGGTCGATTTTGTCTGGTAATTAAAAGTTCTCTGGATTCCAGCAGTCCTCTCCTTGATGGTGATCATCTCTTCACATCTGTTCCTCCCTCACTAAGCTGGGATTTGGCATCTAGTGTTTTGTATTGTCAATTATCAACCCTCACATCTGAAGCTGCTTCCCCAGTTCTGTCTGACTGAGCACTTCCCTCTTAGAACTAGCATGGCTCTCCATGTATCCAGGACAATTGAGACTTACTCATATTCCACTTTCTTCCTCTCCAAACTAGGGCCCCCCATCCTTAACTTCTTGGGGGTCATATGCTCATTTGTTTTTTTTTTTTTCTGATTCATCTATTTAACTTCTTAAATTCTCAGGTCCATGAGATCTGGCCCTGGGAATTTCTCCTCCTTTTATGGTGTTCTCATTGAATAGGCTCTCTACAAAGACCCACAGGATGCAGAGGAATTTCATACCTGATCTCTTCTCCAGCCTTCTTCCTGGACTCTTCTCACATCGTAAACAGTAAGTCCATTTGCCTAGTTTGGCTCAGGCCAAACACCGTGGCACTAAAGGTCAGTTTTCTTCTTTTCCCTCCTGGCTAATCTGTCAGCTACAACTTTGCAATGACAAGCCAAAAGCTGTTTCTATAACTTCATAGGCAGCATTCCCCTGACCACAAGGAAGAACTTGTAACCCGAGCAGATGTGCGATGTTTAGAGACCTTTGTGCTATGCTGCTCACATAAACCAAATGTCATCCATTGAAAACTGTATCAGTCGGGTTCTGCAGCAGAAGAGATCAGATGCAGTGATTAGGCAAGAAGATTGACTTACAATCCTAGTGGCCCAGCAATGGCTGCTTTCATACAGACAAGGCAGACAAGGGGGAGCTTTTCTATACAACAGACTTGGTGTCTCAGCAGTGCCAGTCTGGCACTGAAGGTCTGGCAAGTTTCCTAGAGAACCACTGTTTGGGTCCTGTTGGAGAAGCAAAGAAGCCCGGCTCTGGTTCTTACGCCCATGAAGGATGGCAACATCAGCAGCTGCTGTAGCAATGGCAGCAGTAACGATGTAGATGAACTTGCCGGAGACACAAATGCCATTAGGCGAAAGCATGAGGCTTTTCTCTGAAACTTCTCTGTATCTGGGCCGCCACCTGAAGGTGCTAGCCACATTCAGGATGAGTCTTTCCACTTCACTAATAAAATGAGGAAAATCCTCAGAGGTATGCCCGGAGGTTAATCTCATCTAGGAATCTCTCACAAGTGGGCCCAGAGGCTTGTCTCATGAGTGATTCTAGGACCATCTAAATTGACAATCAATACTAACTGCCACAGAAATAAGCCATAAAATGCAGTTATTCAGATACACAAATGTGAGATGAATATCAGGCACTACTATACAAAAAATGGCAGCAGTATTTGTGTCTAAATATTGAAGTCACATAGCCAGCATTCCCTGTTCTCAGGCAACACAAAGAAATAGTGTGCAACCCTTATACTGTAGACAAAGACTCACGAACATGTTTTATCCATACATAGGAATGATAAGAGAAATAGTCAAAATGTACCCAGCAGGATAGTAACAGCTAATCAAAAAATAGATCTATTTATGTATCATAAAATTTTTCCCTAAGATGTTTGACTTTTTTTCCCCAAAAAATATATAGTTGGGAAGAATGTGTTTGGGATCCACTTGTTTCCCGAAGACTCCTTGACTGTGCAGTAATCAGAGAGAAGGCTGACCAGGGGATTCCACAAGGTCCTCCAGTTGCCCTCTTTGCCTCTCTGCCATTGTATAGCCTAGTCAGCATAGCATTGAATAAAACATAATCATCTGATGCAGTTCTTCTCCTTGGGACTCCCTCCACATGCAATAGCATTCACAACAGCATTCCCTGACCTCCAGCAAGAACTGCAGGCTCTCTGAGCTCTGCCCCTTTGCTCGAGTGAAGCCAGTGTTCTCTTTCCCAGAAACCTGGGTGCGTCTGTTTTAGAGCCTTCAGACCTTACTGAACTTCAGCCCTTCCAGATAGAAGCAGGGATCCTCCCCACCGTGTAAATGGTCATAGGACTGACAATTAGTACGATTGAGAGGAAGGTTTTGTTTGTTTGTAATGTAGAAATAAGAGAGAGAACAGCCAGAAGCGTCTGGAAGAATCTAGACCAGAAAGAGAAAGCAGACTCAACATAACGAGCAGGATAGACCTGGTCTGGGCTATCTCTTTGAGAGAGGAGAGAAGCAGGGGATAGTGAATAGAGAAAGCATAGTGAGAGGAACAGGAGAGAGAG
>NW_004949105.1:858868-879916 GCF_000317375.1 Microtus ochrogaster | reverse complement strand
GAGAGAGAGAGAGAGAGAGAGAGAGAGAGAGAATAGTCCAATAGCAGGTTATAAGGAGAATGCGTGGCTGCAGGAAGGGAAGTTCCTAGTTTAGAGGAGGACAAGAGAAATGCTAGGATGTTAGCACAGACGTTGAAATGTGTAACAGGCACTTGTGAAACTGAAGCAACTTGAATGCCAGCATTAGCTGTTGATATGCTAATAAGAACACAGTTAGTCACGTGTCCCTTCCACCAGAGGTAAGGGAAATGACTCTTTTTGGTAGAGGGGAACCAGTTTCACAAGTTCCTGAGGAATGCTGGCTCTTATTGAACCACTTGAACCCCTCCTATAATCCTGGTTGAGCTCACATCTAAATATTTGGACTGCTATTTAGAGTTTTGACCCGCACCTTCTCAGACCTTCTCTCAAAGTCTCTTCTCACTCTGTGCCATGTCTACTGCATTTCCAACTCATTCATTCCGAGACACTCTCCCTGTGCAGCCTCGGTGGCAATCCTGGACCTGCCCACCAGTGGAAGCTATACTCAAACTCATTTCAGCCAATCTATGGGGGAAAAAAACACTTCCTGCCACTGAAATTAGTGAAGCCCCAGATCAAATTAACATTTGTCCAGGTCTTTCTCTGGAGGGAACATATTTTTTTAAAGACGAAGGCATATCACTGCACATTAGAGACCTCAAGATGAGGCTTTTCCTGTTGAAAATAAGGTTATTCTTTAAAATAAGCATTTAAACAGCTCGACCCAAGCTGCACTCAACCATAGTGTTTTCACCATGCTGTGACATCTTCAAAAGTCTGTCCTTATACCCCATTCCTCCACGAGGACAGATGTAGAGCCTCTCTTCCTGGTGGGCCCTGGAACTCTTTACTGTTGCCTGCCATCTACTGCAGCAACTCTTTAAATCTCCACTTCTGAGTACCCGATTGGGGTAACTAGTCAGACAGCTCTACATCTTTCCACCTGGCTCCATTATTCGCAGCCTCCACCTGAAACCCTGTCTCACCAGCACACACCATTCCCTCCCAGACAGCAGTGCGGTTTCACCTTCTGCTCATGCGACTTTACCTCAGGAGCCATCTAAGACACTAGGCATCCCCTGCCAGGATGAGTTTCCTCTGCTACAGTGCTCTGCCTGGCTTTCCCTGCCTATGCTGTTCTCTAGCTCAAAAGCCTTGATGCCAGTTTGACACATCTCTCCCTGATTCTCTTGAATTAGCTCAGTGGCACAACACACAAACACATACTCAACATGTGTGAAACCCTGGAATCCAGTTATCATGCCAAAAATATTTTTAACATCTCCATGCATGTGTGTGACATACATGTGGAATGTACTGGACACACACACACCTCTCTCTCTCTCTCTCTTTCTCTCTCTCTCTCTCTCTTTCTCTCTCTCTCTCTGTATGTGTGTGTGTGTGTGTGTGTGTGCATGCATGTGATCATATTAAAGTTTTCTATAAACAGCCATTGGTGTTCTCACTTATAATTAACTAAATATAAATATATGTGTGTAATGCATACATTGGAGCTTCTGGTAATAACAACATGATTGTTTCTATGACATATGAGAAAATTCACCAACATGAAGACATGTAATAGACATATAATGGAAAATCTAAGCGAAATTCCTGAGTATCTTGGAGTTATTCATGAACTCTAGTGAACAATTGCTTTAAGGAAAAGAGTCTGAAGTCATTTCCAAATAGGAACTCATACTTGCTCTTCTTAATGTCATCTTGATGGCATTTAAGAAATGGACGAGAGGATTCCAGGAGGCACAAGTGACCCCCAGAGGTATTCAGAAATTCTGAGCAGGGCCTGGCAGAGTAATGGGCAGTGGGGTCCTGCAGTGCTTGCCCGAGGGATAAACTGGCAATCTGAAAACTTGTCAATAATTCAGATGAAATTTTGAGGTCATTTTAAAATGAAAAAAAAATTCCTTGCTAAAACCATGCGAAGCATGGACAGGGTGTTAATGAGCAGAAGGATGAATTATGAACCACACCCGAATCACGGAGCAAATGTTCACCACCAGAACGTCTGGATCCTCACTAGTATTCTAACACAAAACAATGAAGGCAAAACATTTGTGATCTCAAAGGGGGAAGAAATCAAGCGTAATGAGTGTGCTCAGGTGGAATTTTGAAATGTTTCAAAACAATCACACCCATGGAGTTGAATATGGTTCCATAGATAACTACAGAAGAACCATTGGTGAGGCCAGCCAGGAGAGTTCACCTGGGATGCCAGCAGCTCCTGTCCTTGTTGCTCTATGTTCCTCTGATGTTCTTTACAGCACAGTGCCTTCCTGTGAATTCGACATCCCAGTACACATTGAAATACCAATGTGTCCTTGACTCCAGAAGTAGAGGCAGGCAGATGAGAGACCATTGATTACCACAATAATTCACAGGTGATTTCCCAATATGTCCAATCATTTTCTATGTTGACTAGATCTTTCTGTTCTCCTCAGGAGAACAAAGTTCATTTGTTTGGCAATAAGATTTTTCTCTTAGAGTCCATGATTTTCTGCTCACTGAAATGTCATCATTTTTCCAGTTGGTTCAACTATTTGGACCTTAAAAAAAATCTACTTAATTATCCCTTTCTTTCCTCAGTTAGTAAATCCACTCATTAATTTATTCTAAATTTTAGTAGCTGTCTGCTGATTGGTTACTCTATGTTACACCCATTGTAATTTTTAGTTTATGGACAATCCTTTCATATAGACTGGAGAAGAATGAGGTATGGCTACAGAGGATCAATTTCTTGCCTTTGTGGTGTCAGTAGCATCCCAGGGCACCTCCTCGAGAGCCAATATCTTTGTCAGATCAGTAGCTACATAATGAACCCCTCCAGAGAATAGAACCAATTCTGGAATCCAGATCCAAATCCCCAGGCTTTACCCCTGACCTGTTATTTAACATGTATGGCCTTGGAGAAGCTCCTGAGATGCCAATGCATCAGTTTCCTAACACAGCAAGCCAGGGCATGGTTGGCTTTTCAAGGAGCTTGCCCAGCTGAGTGCAGCACAGTCACACTGGCAGCACACAGGTGTCCGTTAATTCAGTAGCCCTCTCAAATAGGTTTGCTGCCCTCTGCTTTCACGTGCCCTTGCGTGGGACCAGTAAACCAGGACCCAGCCCACTCTAAGCCCCTAACAGCTCACTCTGTGATACAATATTCCATAAGACAAAGAGCTGGAAAGAAGACTAAGAAACAGTTGAGTTATATGGCATGGCAGTCTGAAGCCGTAATTAAGAAGTGTCGTGGTTAAACCTAGAAATACTCACCAAGGCAAGGGAGTCCTATGTTGAAGGAGACAGACATGTCTTGTGCAACCATTGGTAATTAGCCCTGTCTGTGTTGAGCAGAGAACGAAAGTTCTGTCCGCAGATGTAAAATCTGGCTGCACTATTCATATGCCCTGTAACCTTGTGTAGGAGGTATCTCTGCCACATTTTTAGGTCTCTGCATAAGGGAATCATGCCTACCTTCCTATTGAAAGAAGAACTTAAAACATGGATTCTGTCCTTGGTGTGTGAGATCACGATTTGCTGTTGGTGTCATTCCCAGACAAAGACATGTCCTCTATTTGCTCTGGTGAGTTCCACTTACAGGTTATTTATTATCTGTGGTGCAGTGAAGTGGGATGGACATGCAAAAGTCATCAATGTAACAAAGCCAGGCGAGGACCCCAGAGTAGCCTGGGAAGATCTTACAGCAGGTAAGTGTTCAGCTCTCCCTCTAGACCAGTATCTGAGGAAGATCACCTGTCAATTGATTAGGTTTCCTTAAGTTTAATCACTGATGCTGAGGATGAAGGCTCTGGAACATCAAGACTATAGACCGTTCTACACATCACTTAAAAGTAGGAAGGGACCCGGAACATGTTCCAGTCAACTCCCAACACCCCAGAGGTTAGGCTACTCCCATGCCAACTTTGTCCTTTTTCTGACAACACAGGAAGCTTTCTCACTCATCAGTTATATTGTGTGGTACAAGACTTGTTCCAAAAACATTGACTGGTAGGGTACCAGGAAACATAAACACTCTGTGATGGTGTAGAGGATGCTCTTAGGGAGACCTGTAGTGGTTAGCAGGAGGGGAAATAGCCAGTGCTTCCTGCAGCTATGGATAAGTTCTGATGGTTAGGAGCTCAAAGAGATCCTGTGCAAACTAATTAACAAGGACCTCAACAACGAACAGTAGGGTTGTCAGGATAAAGCCCCATTCTGGGCCCAGGATCATCTCATTTACTTTACAACTCTCTTGTATGGAGACTAGCCCTTGGGAACATTTAATATAAAACACGTTTATTACTAGATGTGTTGTTTTCCAGCACCTATAATCCCAGACTGGCACAGTACAAGCAAGAGGGTCAGATGTCCAAGGCCAAACTCTGCTACAAGGTAAGTTCGAGCCTGACCTGGGCTATATGTGACCCCCGTCTCAAAATATATATGCTGAGAAAAACTTCTCATGTTCTCCCTGTCATAAGTAGTGTTTTCTTAAAGGCAAGGACTAAGGCAGTGAGCAGAAAGAACAACTAGCATATTCTTTAGGAATAATGGAACTGTGAAAATACGTACGCCACTGTGTGGTGCACGTTTGATTCACTCAGCGAATGTTTTGATGCCCTCCTCTATGCTAACAAGTCAGCTAAAGGCGGATGATGCAGATTTGAAAAAAAAAATACAAACCCGTTTAAAAAAAACAACAATAATATTAAAAAAAAAAAACCTAACAAATGGTTTTATAATATTCACTGTGAAGTGAAATAGGTACAGTGAGTAACAAAGCCTGGGAGGTTGCCAGCTGCTAGGGAAGAAGGGAGCCTTCCCATCAGGGAGCTCTCTCCAGCTGTGCTGACAGAAATTGCAGCTCTAAAAGCTTAAGGTAGGGACTAGGGAGAGGGCTCCGTGGCTAACTTGCCTGCTGCGTGTGAGTTCAGATCCTCAGCACCCAAACAAAGCCAGGGAAGGCAGGGTGTGCGTGCAATCACAACATCCGAGGGGGCAGAGAGAGGTGAAACCTTGAAACCAACTGGCCAGCAGACCCTTACTACATACATGCACACACACATACACGCATGTGTGTGCAGGTCCCTAGACATGTTGCATTGCTTTCAGAGTGGTCTGTCCCTCTTCCTCATAGTCACAAAGCACTATCTAGACAGCCCACATGTCTCTGCTGCAGAAGGTTTGCCATGGAAGCAGCAGGGACCTTCCATCATCTGCCCCATGTTTTCCTACTTGCTACAGATGGTTCCCACTGGAACAGAGCATCTCCAGAATCTCCTTCTACCTTGACAACAGGATGTCAACACCCACCCTTGGGGTGTGAGCAAAGTCAGAGTGGCTTTTCGGGGCTGTCATTCTTCGGAACAAAGATTCACCTGCCAGCCGATATGTTGCAGTGGCTTCTGCTAATTTGACAGCATTCACTAGAGACCTGGGAAGAAGTACTGATATGTTGTCTAGGCCAAAATCCCATCAGCAGGCTTAGCAGCCAGGGCTCCAGTCCTCTGAGCCTTGCGTTCTCTATGGCTCCCTTGCTAACAAAAACAAAAGGGCAGAGATAATTTATTTTTAATCCTCTGTCTACTTCTAGCCCTGCTTCTAACAGCCAAATGGTTTGCACTGTATTTGGAAAAAGTTGGAAAAGTGAAAAGGCATGGGCCATTTAGGGAAATATAATTGTATTTGATTTTGTACATGCCACATTATGCATTTGAACTCAGACAAGGAAATGAGCTTTGAGAGGAGAGGGCCCTGACCCTGCCCCAGCCAATCTCAGAACTGTTGGAACAGATAAGCCAAGGTAGAAGCACTCACTCAGTCATGGGTTTACTGAAAGTTTATCTGTTAGGATACGACACCACCACTGGGGAAAGAGACAGAGGTTTCTCATGTGCACTTCTGTAGAACTTGAGAATGAACTATCATTAGGATCTGTTTAGGCTGCATCATCCATCATGTGTCCTGTGGTCAAACAGACCTGCAGAAGCAGCCGGGGAATTGTCTCAGATCTAGTAGATGGCAAGGCCCAAGAAATCTCCTGAATGAGACACTTTACCTCCATCCCTCAAATCCAACAGAGTTAAGGGAGCCGTTGTCTAGTCTTCCAGGTTTACGTCCTCCTGACCTTTATCAGTCATGTCTGATTTCCTGTCCAAAGGCTTGAGGCAATCCTTCCAGAATCTCAGCTCTGGGACTTGGAACAGAGCTTGCTACCACAGCAAAGAATGTGAGCTTCATTTTCTCTTCTGTGAAAAAAGTCCTGAAGCCCAGAGTTGTACCGTATAGTGTGATTATCTAACAGTGAAGGAATGCCAGGGAGGAAGGGGAGGTAAGGATGGATGAATAGAGGGGCAGGGAGTGCAGATCACACAGGTTATAGGTCTGGCTAGAACCAGTCAAATGAGCTTAACCCTGGAATTATCAGAGAGATGTGAATGTAGCCATTAGGCATTGTGTTTCATATTGGTCTACTGTTAATTTATTTTATGGTTGCTGTTTAGTTTGGTAAAGTTAATTATAGATTGTAGTAGGCATAAACCGGACCCCTATATATGATGCCTTTGAATATATTACATAACGTGGCAAGAGAGACTTTGCAAATGGAATGAATATTACTCATGTGCCTGCTTAAGACAGGAAGATTATCACTGAATACAAGACTGACCCCAGGTACCCAAAAAGGCCATTACAGAAGAAAAAGAAAATGAGATGAGCAGAAAAGGGGACATCTGAGTTACCAGTTCTGAATCACGGGAATTCTGTATAAGAATGAGACAGGACTCCATGATTCCACAGCTGGCCTCCTGATTGGAAGGAAAGGAGACATCCATGAGACTAAGTCTGAAAGAAACGATAGACAATAATGGCCCCAGTTAGAGTTTAATTAAACTGTACCCTACTCTTGCTGTGATGTGCAGCTGATTGTGAATGTGGATCTTGACTGAGGGTTACAGACTTGATTGATTCAAGGGACTCACACTAGAGGAAGAAGGGGAGGGTTGGACTCACAGCAATGGCCAGAGTCAAGTTCACGTCACATCATGAACACTTCCAGAGCAAACCCATTAGAGTATTGAACAATGTCTAATCAAAAATTAACATTGTCAGAAGTGGATTGTTTTCTGTATCTGTCTGCATTTTGGGAGCAGCGTGTGTCTGTGCTGTGTGTGTTTTGTGTGTGCCTGTGTGTGTAAGTGTGTGTGTGTCTTTTTTGTGTTCAGTAGCCCACTAGACTAGTGTCCATTTTATATGATTTTATTAATGACATTACATCTTTTTCAAATCATTACTTTTCTCATCTCTTACAGATGGATAATGGGTTCTACAAGTACCCACCTCTCTTTTAACTTCTTCCTTCTAGTTTCTAATATCTTAGTCAAAGATGAATGGTTACTTAAAAGACTTTCAGGCTCTTTCGTAGTGCCTAGCATCACACCTACCCTTGGATTTAGACACATTGATTTCCACGGTAGAATTAGATATTCCTACAACCTCTCAGAAGAGCACAGTAACTTCCTTCACCTAGAAACCACCGAGTAACCTCTAATAAGAATCTAACACTCTTTTTAATAGGTTCTTGTATACTAATATTATACATCTTCAAAGAGAAATAAATGTTAAAGCTAAATTTAGCATTTTGAGCTCAAATATGTCTGATGATAAAAACTATAGCTTATTTCCAGGAAATGCCAAAGGATCCTATAAGTAACATATGGGTATGTCTGCAAACACATGTGCATGACTGTTTGTGTAAGTGTTCAAGTACACATGCATACAAATAATGTGTAGACAGAACAGGTAGCTTCTTAACTTTTCCTCTACACAAAATTAAGCAAAGGCATGACACAAAATTCAAAGCTCTTACAGCAAAAATAAGGAGAATATTCTAGAATATTTAGGTTATAAGTAGATTCACACTTTCATACTGTATTAATTCTGGTTCCCTGAAGAATCAGAACCAACAGGATCCACACTGAGGTCTTGAGACTGTAGAGCCAGGAGAGTTGTAAGTGATATTGAGAATAATTCTAAAGTTCTAAGAACCAGATACGCCACATCCAGGTATGAGAAAGGATGGGTGGCTGTGGTCATTTAAATGTATTTGGCCACCATAAGCTCATAGGGAGTGGCACTATTAGATGGTGTGGCTTTGTTGGAGGAAGTGTGGTCTTGTTGGAGGAGGACTAGATAATACATGACTCTAATCCAGACCTTGAGGCTTGGGGCACACCTTCTGTTGGGAGTGTCACTGTGGGGGGCAGGCTTTGAGGTCTTTTTCTCAATCTACACTCAGTGTGACAGGCAGTGCATTTCCTAATGCCTCTGAATGAAGATGTAGGACTCTCAACTCCAGTACATGACTGCCTGAATGCCTCCATGTTTTCCGCCATTATGGACTGAACCTCTGAACTGTAAGTGAGTGCCCACAATTAAACGTTTACTTTATAAGAGTTGCTGTGGGCATAGTGTCTCCTCACAGCAAATAAATCCTACCTAAGTATAACTGAAGGTTTCTCTCCCACCCACCAGTTCTCGAATAACCACTCTGAGGCTTAATATTAATTACAAACTCTTTAGTTTCTTAGCTCAGGCTTATTATTAACTAACTCTTACAACTCAAATTAACCCATTCCTATTACTCTATATTTTACAACAAGGTGCATGCCTTATTACCTCACATGTTGCTTCTCTGCCAGATGCTGGCATCTCCCAGACTCCACCTTCTTTTTCCCCTGTATCTTTGTTTGGCTTTCCCACCTGATTCCATTCTGCCTGACTATTGGCCAAATCAGCTTCTTTATTAACCAATGGTAATAAAACATATTCACAGCATATAGAGGGGCATCCCACATCACCTAAGACAGTGGCCCAGCTCAGAGAGAGATTCTGTTGCCACTCACATGCATGAGTACTGCAGTCTTTGACAGAAACACTCTCATGATCACATGCAGAAATAATGTTTGTGTCTGGGCATTGTTCAGCCTAACACTGACACACACAAACAACCACCACAGTCAACAGTCAAATGGACAGAGGAAGCCCAAACATGCAGCTATTGGTAGAGATGCTCTGCTGGGCATACTGGAGCAGAAAATCATACCACAGTCAGAAACATTAAGGTTCACATCTTAGCCTTAAAACAGGTCCTTATACCCTAACACCACTGGACCTGGGGAAAATGTACAGTAGCATTTCGACGGGGTGTGAAATACTTGAGTAACAAAATTTCAAAGTAATCAGGTCCAGTACAACAGGCCTAATCACAGGATAAGCGAGCTTTCTCTCTATCAGGAGTCACACCCACCATGGTGACTTTTGCTCCTCTCCCAGATGAAGGTGCTCCTGCCCCTGCATTCCTCCAGATGATCTGAAGGCAGAGGGTTTCTTAGAGAGAAATATTCATTTACCAGAATAAAATCAAAGCATTAGACCGGATCTTATTTCCTTTTCCAGCCACTGGGACTTTATTTTATTTTATTTTATTTTTTACCAGACATGGAGAGAACTCTTAACATGTCAAGGCAGAAAAATCCGACTGTTTTCTGAAAGGTAATCAGTGAGGAAGTGATTCCGTTGTCACACTGAGCCAGCAGCACACCCAGGTCGGTCATCCTACGTGCAGGTGGGGGATTGGCACATCATTCACAAGGAGAACAAGGAATCAAGTATAGGGGTAGAAAGGAGGACAGATGAGTCAAACGTATCTATTCTGAGGGAAAGAACAGTTAATGTCTCAATAGAAACTCCATCTTTAAACCATATCAGGTTAAGTTTCAATCACCTAAGGTATTTCGTACAGATGGCTGTCATAAGACAGATAAAGACAGATAAAGTGTTGGGACCTGGTCTGTACACCCAATTACTTATAGATCCAGGAGCCGGCCTTGTGATGGTGATCCAGCTTATGGTGCAAACCTAGTTGTGCAGGCATGGAGAAACTGCCACTCAGAGTATCATCAGTCGTTCTTCCAGCACAGGAAGAACACTTGAAGAATTTGCTCAGTGAAGTTTCGGAATAAAGTAGGATGTGATTTTGATACGAAGAAAGGATTCCAGCATTAGGTGAAAGGTGCCTAGGAATTCATTTTATGTTCCTTAAATAAAAACTCAATCAGCTTTCAAACCTTCATTCCCATAATCATCTTCTCTGTCTCCTTCTCCTTTTAACCCAGGGTCAACACATCTGAGCTATGCCTAATCTACACCCAGGAGCAGGAAAAGAAAAAATTTCAGAGGGGCAGACTGGTACTGTAGACTTCACTACCATGAGCTGTGTTGTAGGAGAGACACAGTTTACTTTGATACCAGGAAACTTTCAAGAAAACACAGGATTCATTCTCCAAGGCAAGTTCTCATACACCCATGTTCATGGAACCCCTTTAATGAGATGCCCCTTTGTACTACAATGCTGCTGAACTAAAATGGTGTAGATGATGGTGGTTGACAGGTAAACTATCTCATTTGAATCCGCACTTCTCTCGCTGCTACTGGTGATGAGTTCAATGAGTAACCATGGCAGAATATTCCTCATAGCACATGCATGTGCGCTTTCTCCAACTCTAATTAATCAACAATCAATAATTAATCCAATAATCAGAGATGTTTGAGCTGCAGAGTTAATCCCAATTTGCTAGGTCTCAGAAAATTGCAGTGTGCATAAAATCATCATTAAAATTATTTGATGAACACTAAACACCATCTTTTTTTTAACTAAACTACTAAGCAAAAAAAAAAAAGCAAGACAGAGTCAAGAGAGGAAAAACATTCATAGAGATTCATCTGGGAATATTAATCCAGAAATCAGTCAGCATGCTCCTTTCCATTCAAACAATTCCAAGTTTACTTTATATTCATTAAATTTCTCAAAATCCAGATACTCCTGTTTTCTGACAAAAGGTTTTATATAATATGTCAAGGGAAAAACTTAGATTACAAGCATAATTTTTAATCAATTCTCCTAATTCTACATCTATTTTAATAATCTATTTTCAGTGAAGCTCAGAACTAGTAATAAGTTGCTAGTGTATTTAATTGGCAATTTTTGTAGAACAGAATTGGGGATTTTATTAATGATATTTTAGATTGGCTTAATCAGAAGGGTGGGGAGAAACAGAGGTGCTCAGAGAAAATAAGGGCAAATGGGCTTGGTATATGGGTGCCAGTAACATGCTGGCCACAAAGTCCAAAGGACTTCAGTCCAATCCCCAGAATCCACATAAAAAAACAGGTGCTGAAGTGTGAGTTGAGGGGAATAAGTTGGAATTGGGAGGATCGTTGGAATTTGCTGGCCATTCTAGTTGAAATGGTGAGCTTCACATTCAGTAAAAACCAAGGTAGAGAAATAGCAGCAGAAGATACTGATATCCACCTCTGGTCTCCATACACCCATGAATATCTATACCCAACAAGTGTATATTACACCTAACTATATTACACAATCATATACATACACATATACCTCATGTAAAACAAAAGAAACTTATTAAATGTGTAAAGGATCAAAATGGCACAGGATAAGAGAAAATTACAGAGTTAATACTCAGAGAAGGCAAATCAATGGTAAGCCACCCTCCCTGCCCTGCCCAGTGGCTGCCATTCTTGTAGAATCAACAATTAAGCCATGAAGAACCAGCTGAATTTGTTCCCAAAGAGAAACTGAATTTGCATAGACCAGGCCGTTGCATTAGAAAGACATGACCTTGATGCCGCTTCATTCTATGAGCCAGAAAAATCCCCCTGAGCTTCAAGTTCTGGACATTGAACTGCAACACGGTTCACTGGCAGACCTTCATTCTCCATTCCCTCTGCCTTCTTTATATTTCTGCATGAGGAAGCCTGGGTCCTTAGGTCCCTTGATGCTTTGCACTTGGACCAATGGTATTCAGGAGAAGCTACTGCCTCCTGAGGGCAGTTTTACCTGTGACAGGTCTCCAGAGAATATTCTCATGTTTGTCAACCTCAGCTTAGATTCTTCCTAGTGGATCACAGAAGCCCCAAACGACATGTGTAGCTCCCAGCTTTCCTAAGTGCCATCCTCCAACCCTTTCACAGGTTTCCTTGTGGCAGTCTGCCTGAGTAAACACCCCTCCTCCTTGCTGACTTAGATTCTCATTGTTAGAGACAGGAAAATAGGTTAAGTTCTCCTGTAGGTAAATGCGCATGTCCAGTGTGTCAGATGCAGGGTCCGGAAGTTTGAAGATCCACACAATCAGACTGCCTCTACCTAGGCTTATGGCTTCCCTACTAAGCAGGATGAAGTGGGAAAGGAACGAACTGAAGTCCGAGTTTTACAGCCTCACATTAATAGTGAAAACTCTTTCCCTGATAGAGCGGAAAGAACACGATGCATGTCCTAGAATAATGAGAAACAATAAACACTAGAAATACATGAAAAGATTGAAGCTTGCTAAGATATGTTCACCACACTAAAATAAATAAAGAAAAAGCGGGAAATATGGTAGGAAGAATCATATTATAAAGCAACATAGTAAAATTGAAAAAGAGGAAGTGGTGATGATGAAAAAAATCATACAGTATTGAGAATTAAGAAATGAAATGACATTCTTCAAAGCATTTTAGAGAACATTAAAGAGAAAATTGATGAATCGTAATCTTCATGGGAAAGAACGGTCTAGACGGCAAAATCAAATGCAAAGATAAAAACACTGAAAGAGAATATATGAGAATATTTCAGCATAGATGAATCTATAAATAGACTAAAGAGGTTCACAGAGTCCAATAAAGGAAAACATGCATACATCTCCCACTGAAATCACGGAAAACTACGATTAGAATGACAGCTCCTTCATAGGAGCTGCGGTCCAATTGACAGTCAATTCCTCTAACAACAGGAGCCATAATACACAGGCCTGATATATTCAATATCTCAACAACAACAACAAAAATGATTACCAGACTAAAGTCCTATACTTATTTATCTTTCTGAGAAGAATAAAGGCAGGCTAAGACAATTCCAGGTAAAATAATATTAATATAAAAAAGACATTTGCTGAAGTGCACATGCCTTAATGAAAGCTTTAAAGGTACAGAGCCAAGAGACTCAGAAACAAAAGAAGAGCTCAGAGCGACCAGCATGTGGTTCCACCAAAATGAGGAAAGATAGTATCCTAGAATTATAGGGCCTCTTCAAAGGGTCTGACATGCGAATTCTTCCTGTCCTGATCACAGTGGCAGATGAGAGCAGCTAGGTGTTTCTCAAGGTAAGGAAGCAGTTCCTACTTAACACCGAGTTAGGGCACAGGCTGTACTCAGAACTGAAGTGACAATGAAATAACTAGACCAACTTTCAGAGCCACCAAGAGAAAAGGGATTTGTCAGAACTCACAGAAAAAGCGACAAGAAGAATAGGACGGACTGAAATCCACCCATTAGTTTTGAAAACACTCCTGTGCTGGTGTGGGGTCCTGATGGTGGGAGAGTCCGGGTGTGGGAAGTCGGGACAGGGGATGCTCTTCTTTATTGCTCCACTTTGGTATGAGTCAAACACTGTTCAAGAACTAAAATTTTCTATTTTAGTAACAACAATAAGAAAACAACATTCCAAAAGAGCGCTAGAGAGGAGAATAAGCAGGAGGAAACTGGACAAGAAAAACTGTAATAAACCATATGATGCTGCAAGGCAGCTATTAGCACCAAGAGCTTCTTTAGATCTAAAGCGTCATTGACCACAGCCAACGAAAGGCATGTTTTAGCAGAGAGTTCAAGGATAGAGGGTTTTCCAGCACACATTCTTTGCAACATATAAATTGCAACAAATATATACAAAACTGGAAAGTAAAGAGGTTGAGGATAAAAATATGTCCATGTCAAACAACTATGTTAGTATCAGTCAAATAGATTTCAAAGCAGAGAGAATAGCAATCGCACTTTGTGTGTTTTAAATGGAAAACAGACAACCTAGAGCTCCTGAGAAAGAGGAGGGTGGGGAGACCCAGCGCAAGGCATGCTTATGTTTGTAGATTTGGTGCTTTGTTACAGAAAGAGTGTGGTGTGGTGGGTTAGTGTGTGTATGTGTGTGCATATGTGTGCATGTGTGTATACAAAGTATGATGGGCATGTGGTAGAATGTATATATGATATGATATGATACGATATGATACAATAACGATACGATACAATACAATACAATATAATAAATATAATATAATATGTATCTTGTGTGTGCTACTCTTTTTCCTTGGTGCAATTGTACTCGTCGTTTCTCAGGCACAAAAGCACACAAATGAGCATGGAGTTAATACTTTTCTCAAATCTTATCCTTATATATCCCTTGTGTTTGAAGAAGCTCAAGTCATCAGAAAGGAGTGTTAGAAGAGAGGCAGCCAAGATGTCTAAAGAGAATCATTTCTAACTGTTATCTCCATGAGCTGAGGAAGCAAAATGACTCTTGACGTTTATATTTCAAGATGCAGACAGGTCTGTAAGAATAAACAGAAAAGTGCAAAGCTGTATGGGAGAAGTTTGCGTAGCTCCTACTGAATTTGGTTTCCTAAAAGCAGACAAATAAACATTTGAGACACTAGATCAACATGATTGATATATTTATTAACTGAAAAACATAAACATTGCAGACAACACTGAAGAACACACATTCTTACAGGGACCTGCAACACTCGGAAAATTGAAATGATACTGTAGTATGACAATAAACCATCAGCAAACCTGAAAGAGTGGAAATTGTATGAAGCCTGTTCTTTTTGACCATATAACCTTGCTATAGAGCAGATAACTAACCAATGTAAAGATTATTTTAAAAAATTGTATGCTTGGAAAATAATAAATATATATCTTAATAAACGTTAAGTTAAAGAACATTTTTCTCCTGATTCATAATGAAGAATAAATGCATCTAAACTTCATTCTTGTACCAAGTATTAAACATCTAGAAAATGAGAGTTATTTTATACACCATAGCAATGGAATAAAAATCAAACATTAACAAAGTTAGCTTCCCTCTGAATATGGAAATAATTATGAGTGGAAAATAATGAAGCAGAGAAAAATAACACATAGCCAAAAAAAAGCCATTAAGTGGACAACACAGACGAACTATCATAGCAGATATCAAAAGGATAGCATTATTAACCAATTGTAAGGAGTGAGGATGTTGTGAGGCTGAGGACAAAGCTCACTGACAGGAAATGCTTGACATGAGCAGGACTCTGTGTCTAAACCCCAGTACAGCAAAGTAAATTAATTTATTGTGGTAACAAATAGTAAAGGAATGAAAAGAAAATATAGCAAATTGCTTTCACAGAATTTCTGCGATTAAGGATACACAGGTGCATCAAATTTAACTTCTCTGCCCAACCAGATACTGCATAACCTTCACGAGGGTGTAGCTGGGTGAGACCACCTAATCCTCTTCTCGATGCACCCATTCCAATTTTCAGGTCTATCCATCCCCAAGTTTGAGGCTTAAACTAGGACACAGATCCTACCCATGAGCCCATCCCTGTGTCGACCAGAACCCTGTGTCTACCTGATTTCATTCTAGCTCAGTTCTATCCAACCTTCAGGCTCAACTTAGTCCATATATTCTATGTTCTGCCCCAACTGTCTGTGTCCATATCAGATACAAACCAAACAGAATATGTCCATATGTCCAGATCTCATCAGAAACTTGAGAATAATGTGAAACATCAAATGTCAACCCCCTAAAATTCACCAGTCCCATAGAAATGTTCTCCAATGAGAATTACCTAGATGATTCCCAAAACATAGAATTAAAAATAATCATGACTGAAGAATTTAAGAAACTTAAAGGACACAAAGAAACAGCCCAATGAACTTAAAGAGACTGAATTTAAAGAAAACAAATGCCAACCTTTTAATCCTAGAATAACTCTACTTCAAACATTTAATTTTACATAACATATACGCTTACAAGGCAAAGTTCATTGTATATGTACTTACGGTTTTATTTACTTGAAATATTTTGATAACTTTCCAAATTAGAGTTTTTGGAGCTTCAGAAAATAAGTTCTGAAGGGGATTATTGTCCTTGTTTCTTTAAAGAGCAAACACATATTCGCAGTCCTAAGTTATCTGGTACAATGATTCAGTGATGCTATCCATCTTGATATTTTCCCTTGGAGAATTTTTGTCAAGCATAGTTTATTGAACATTTTTGTATGAATTACACTTCTGTGGCTTTATCAACCCATTTAAACATTTTTTTGAATAAGTTTGCCAATTTTACTAATGTTTTCATTAGCATAGTTTTTCTTATAATGGTTTATTATTATTCAAGGCATATGGTTTTTAATGTAATTTCAGTAGCACCGCTTTTAAATTTTTGTGGTTTTTTTTGTATGATTTGCCTTTTTAACTTTTCTTTGGGTTTCCTTCTATCTTCAAGACTTAGCCCATTTTCAAAACTTACATAACAAAGTCACATCAACAGTGTGTTTCTTTTCAGTGTCCGAATTTAGTAGGAATATGTCCAATTATTTCCTTCCTTAAGTCTGAACGAGGCTGTTTGTCTACATCAACACCATTCTATAGATGATATTCAGTGCTGCTTTGACAATGTCACCTGCAACCCACCCTACCTTTGTGGCTGTGAGGGTCCTCACTCTGTGAGTCACAGTCCTACAACCCATCCCCAAGTAAGTACAGTGTGCCCTTCACTCTCTACACAGAAGAGGAGCCCCAGAACCTAAGGCAGGTTACTCAGATGTTCCAATTGACATATTGAATCTCTCTGAATGACGCAAAGATGAAAGCAATGAGCTACAATCCGTGGTGATGATAGTCTAGCATTGGTGGCATACTGATGAAAAGGGCAGGTAGAATATGGACACTATGGGGCACAGGGGAGTCAGGCTTTGCTCAGCTGCATGCTATATAAGGCAGAGGTGACCTACATCCTAGATACTGCACTAGGGATGTTCAGGAGGCAGCCATGAGCAGCCATGCGAGGTAGGAGACAAGACTCTGAAGAGGAATAGAATGAAAGGGATTTGGATAAGAAACAAACTGTCCTAAGCTAGGTTTTAAAACTCATCTTCAATATTTTTCTTTTATGAAAAATTGATAGAATACTAAAATTAGCCCAATAAACTGTCTATAAGATTACAGGCTTCGGTATATCAATTTTTGAAAATGATTACTGTATGCTTTATCATTTTCTTAGCATATATATTAAAGATTTTGCATTACCATCTGATTGATAGACACAAACAAGAAAACACACGAACATCGTGATTGCGGATGTTCTCCGGATGACCCTTTGTGGTTGCTACCAGACATTGGGAACATATTAAGTCTGTCTGCGGTTTTATCCTGTTGCCCCAGAAGTGGTTTCATTAGCCTCTGATGTTTTAATGCATCAATACCACAACTATTCCTTGCCTCCTTTGGAACTCGAATTTTTCCTTCCTCAGACTAATGACAGCTAACCACGTCTGTGGCGTACTGTGATGGGGCCTTATAACTCCCATGGGACAGTCTGGGCTAAGGTCATGTAGTTTGTAGGCAGTGGAACCTCATGACTCCCACTAGAGAGTGTAGGTTAAGGTCATGTGGTATAATGCAGGCAGTGGGACCTCATGACTCCCACTAGAGAGTGTAGGTTAAGGTCATGTGGTATAATGCAGGCAGTGGGACCTCATGACTCCCACAAGACAGTCTGGGCTAAGGTCATGTAGTGTTCAGGCAGTAGAACCTCATGACTCTCACTGGAGAGTGTAGGCTAAGGTCAGAGAGGCTGATGTATCTTTGATCCTCTCTCTTCCTACTTGTGACTTTCTCAAGACTATTGCTCTTGAACTTTAATCATAGTTCTTTGCTTTGGCTATTAGATTCTTGTTAACAGCAGATGCCAAGTCACAGATCTGTTTGCTTTATATTGGGGTAGGGATCTCAGCATAAGATGGAACGCCTTTCCACTTTATATGCATTGCCATAAGCCATCCATCCAAGAGAATTCATCAAAATCACTATTATTTATCACTTATTGTCAAGTATAAAATCACTCACTGTGCTGAAAATCCATTCCAGATGAATAATTCAAGTTATATAACCCATATTTTGCATAGATTATGACCAACTGCATTTTTATTTGCACGTCAATGGCAATGATCATAGAAGAGGCATGGCCAGCCCTGGAGTTTTCTAATGTCAGAGATGTCCCACGAATCTTACTAGGCATGTGAAAACTCAGATACTATTACAATAACCAAACAATTAACATTAAGGCTCATAGTTTATCCTAAAATAACAAAAAGAAAGGGAGACAAAAATACTCCAGCCTCCTGTAACCATGCCCTGCAGGCCAAGCTTGTATAGACACCACGTTACGTTGTATTATGCTGCATTCTAATTTTGCAGGGAGCTGGAGGCATAGAGAGCGAGTGATTAATCACAGGAAGCAGAGCAGAAAGCACAGCAACAGCAAGGAAAGGCACAGAGAAAGCCCTGCCTCCTCAGCAGTGAGCAACTGTACAGCCTAAGGCTGTGCAGGGAGCAGACCACAGCCTTCTGAACTGACGGAGGCCTCAGGAATTGATTCAGATACCAGGAACCGTCCTACCCCACTGTTCGGGAAAACCAAGGGAGAGGGGCTGCTCAGAAAAATCAGTGAGAAAAATTCAAATTTTTTCCCAGAATTCCAGGTCACATTTTCTAACATTTTATATACTGCACGTCTATTTTCTACTGAATGAAGGAAATATGTCTTGTTGTCACACAAGGTATAATAAATTAATAAGTATTATTAATAATTTAATAAAAATTAAGTTAGTCATGATCAGTTAATTAACTATGCCATTAAACACGGCTATCATTACACTTACTAATCAGGGCAGGTAAGTGCTGTCTCCATGTGCTTGTGAACGCATCCACCCGCCACCAGAGTAGAGGATTACTTCGCATGTCTTCTGGTCTGTCCTCTGGAAATGATATCTCTTATAGTCCATTTCCATATCTATAACAAAATACACAAGATTTCTTACTTTATAAAGAAATAAGAGTTGCTTATCTTGCAGTTCTGGAGGAACAACACGGTGTTGCTGTGGTGAGGAAGTCGCAGAAAGAGACAGGGAGTTAGAGAGCGGGAGAGCTGGCTTTACTCTTTCATAAAATTCAGTCTCAATAAAGCACACGGGGAATATGCTGATGCCTCCTGCTGGCCGTGCACACTGTACTGATGTTGGGAAAGAAGCCTGTGGAGCAGCCAGTCTTGCATAACAACATATACACAACATATACACAACAACATAAGCTCAAGTTCAGCGCATGTTGCTTAATGGATATGATAAATAACTATGTTAATAGTTTACATGTTTACTATTGGGTGTTTTAATGTTGAGTGTGTTCTTTCCTTGAAACTTGATAGTGAGCTGCCTGCTTGCATGTGTATTGGTGACTTTTCTGTGGTGTGATAAACTACTCCACCCAGTGCAGTTTAAGGAAGAAAGGGTTTATTTTGGCTTATGATTCCAGAAGAGATATAGACTATGTTGGCAGGGGAGGCTTGGGAGCAGAAGCAAGACCCAGCAGTCTGGAAAGTTGAGAAAGAAAAAGGATGAAAAGTGGGAGCAGGACTAAAACAAACAAACAAAAGATCAAAGTTTATCCCCCTGGGACATTCTTCCTCCAGCAACACTCTGGTCTGCTAAAGATTCTATGACCATCCCAAGCAGTGCCCTTGATGGTGGATCACATATCCAGGTGTGAGTCTATGGAGCACACTTTTTATTCAAACCACAGTAGCATAGCTGAGGTACACCTTGAAATTCACACAAGGACACATTTCTCAGAACAGGCTCCTGTTTGTGAGCAGTGCACTACAGTAGACACCTTAGTGATGCTCAGCTATCCAGGGAAGGTATCTTTTCCATAATCGAGGGGTTGGAAGGGATGAGCAAGGGCCATTGTGTCATCTACATGGGAGGATTCTGAGCTTTAGAACGTGCCATAAAAATCCAATGCCCACACTCACATGTTACTCATCTTGTAATGGAACAGATTGCATGCTGGGTAAGTGCTGTGCCTGAAGATACTGCTGCTTGCTCTCAGACTCTCTTGATGAGTCAAAGAACAGAAGTGGAACTTTCCCTGACACATGCTTGCCAGTCAGCACAGTGAGTGGCCACTTACGATCACCCAGGGTGCCAGCTCCAGGACTTTAAAGCCTTCCTGAGTTTCTCTCCTCTCCAGATTTAATTTACTTGCTTATTTTTACAATGACTTTTTCATTTCCATACCTATGCACTATTGTTTAGGTAGCGATTTGAATTTAGTAACACAAGTAAAAGACATACAACGTTAAAACAAAGAAGGCTGTATTTATTTGTCTGTCTTAGATTTTAGGAACTCTTCCTTCAATTTCTGCTGAGCTCTCAAGCAAAGACTGTGGCTCCCTGTGCCCTATTAGCTGAGAGAACAATGAGAAAGTTTGCCATCTCCCTTCACTTTAAAGCATTTTCAGGCAAGGTAAACACAGAGATGTCTGTATTTTAATGGGGTTCAAATGCTTTCACACTGCCTAAACTAGAGCAGTTTTCTAATGCTATTTGCCAGTGGAAAATAACCATACACACACACAAACAAGGCTTCATAGAGAATGTGTTAAAAGCCAGTTAAAGCAAGATCAAGATCACAATTGTTTATTGCTGCTAAAAAGGAAACGCCGATATGGGTGTCAACAAATGTGTTGTTTGATATCAGGGGTGAATGTGTTAATTGGAGAGATGGTGGTGATCATTTCTCAGCATACACAGAGATCAAGAGAGTGAATCTAGAATACTTATCAGCCTTACCTGTCAAACATTCTTCATAAATAACTTTATAATGTTTCAATGTAAGCCTGTGCACGGTACAGTCTCAACACTTCCTTCTCTCTCTGTCTCTCCCTCCCTCACTCCCTCCTTCTCTCTCTCTCTCTCTGTCTCTGTCTCTCTCTGTCTCTGTCTCTCTCTCCCTCCCTCACTCCCTCCTTCTCTCTCTCTGTCTCTGTCTCTCTCTCTCTCTCTCTCTCTCTCCTTCTCTTTC
>NW_004949105.1:855844-858763 GCF_000317375.1 Microtus ochrogaster | reverse complement strand
CTGGTCTCGAACTCACAGAGATCCGCCTTTCTCTGCCTCCCGAGTGCTGGGATTAAAGGCGTGCGCCACCATTGCCCAGCTGGCCTTGAATTTTTGCAAAGCATCTCACACGCAAAAATGTCTATGTCTTCTCTTGCCGTAGTACATCAAGTCTGCATTTTTCCAGGATTCTGATCTTTGAGGATGTCCCCACATCCTTCCCCATGTGTGACAAGTTCAGTAGATGTGAGGCATTCTCGGCAGAAGAGAATACCTGGTCCTTTTTATTGCTTGCCATATGGACCGCTTCTCTGCCTTGACATTTCTGAGTGGTTTCCTCCCCAGACCTATGAATGGGGAAGTTCCTCTTTGAAATCCTCTTTCTTTGCCTCTCTGATTTCCACTTAACTGTTTCCACAGTTTTAGTTGTTTCAACCAAACCTCTTGCATTTACCTCAGGGAAACCCTTTTCAATTAAAGAAAATAGGAACCAGTTTCTTTACAAACCACAAAGGACTCTTGAAAGCCTAGATGCAATCAGCATCCGCCTTCTTCCATTGCCCTAAAACTTTTTCACGATGTATTCAGATCTCATCTTCGCGTTCAAGTCTTTTCCAAACATGCAGGGATAGATCCTGGCCCTCTCACTTTCATTAAAACATCCGTTACCTGAAAAGCTCGTTGACGCTCAATAAGCTCTGTCCCTGAGTTATGTCTGCATCCACATCTAATGCTTGCAGCTTCCCAGGGAACTTAATTGTAGAGCTATGTGCAGTGTCTAAGCATATCATAAACTCAAAAAATTCCGCAAACAATTGTTCTTTCCGCTGACTGGCATGGTGAAAGCAGACTTTTTTTTTTCAAAGACCACGGATAGATTATACATTAAAATGTAATGGGTAAGGAACTCAAAGAGATGGCCCAGTGCTTAAGAACATGTTGCCCAGCTCCTGCAGAGAACCCAGCTTCAACTGTCAGAAGCCACATCCAGCGGCTCACAATCACCTGGAACACCAGCTCCACAAGGAGCTGATGGCTCTGGCCTCACTCACACCTGCACTAATACACATAATTAAAATAATAAAAATAAGTCTTTTTAAGTCTATAGCAGGTAAAATCTTGCACTTCAACACGTTATCTCAGAAGAAAACTGCATCTGACAGTTAATAGTAGCCTGTCTACAAAGGGAGAACACTCTATGGTAGGAATTCTTTCCAGAAAATTCAAGAGAGGGTGTGTACATAGAGAGATACATCTAGAACCTCAAGCAGGCTTCCACACTCACTTTACTCCATGTTTTGAGTATCCAGTTTGAAGATTTTCTTTATCTTATCTATCTGTCGATCTGATGTGGGATTCCCCTCTGTAAGTTATGAATATGTTTTATTATCATTGATTAATAAAGAAGTTGTTTTGGTCAGTGGTTTAACAGAACAAAGACAGGCAGGAAATCCAAACAGAGATATAGAAACAGAGTAGGCAGAGTCAAAGAGACACCATGTAGCTGATGAAGGAGGCAGACGCCATGGAGCTGCCAAGAAGCAAAGGGTAACAAAGCACGAGACTCGTGTTAAAACAAATAATAGAAATTGGTTAATTTAAGATGTAAGGGTTAGTTAATAAGAAACATGAGCTAATAGGCCAAACATTGTTGTAATTAATATAATTTCTGTATGAATATTCAAGTCTGGATGACCGGGAAACAAATGAGCAGTCTCCTAAATCCCACATCATCTGTCACTTGGTATTTTTCTTTTACTTTGGCAGGCTTTTTAATTAATAAACTCACTCAAAAACCCAAAACATGGCTATCATAGATTGTTCTCCAGACTATATAGAACATCACTTTCATTCAATATCCCAAAGGAAGTGAGTCTTCCTGATTAAAGTATTAACAGGAGACTCATGGAGAAGGGACAGGGAGCCTGTTACACTAGCTGACTGTTTTACTGTGAACCAACCTCCAGATGCCAACTTTGTTCAACACTGACTGGTACTCCATGCGTGAGGATGGGAAGGAGCATGAGTTTCAGAAAGATGAATTATCTTCAGTTCCACCACAGGACTATATGGCTAGTAGAGCTTTGTCTCTCTGCTCCTAAGAACCAACCCCAAACCAGGAAGTCAGAAGCTAGTCTGGCTTCTTACCATCCCAGGAGCACATCTGATTTCTATCTCAGCATACATCATTTCCTTCAAGAAATGTGATGCCATCCACTCTTTCTGACATGGACAGCCACCTCTTTGTCTCTGCCCCAGATTTCCTCTCCCAGAGCTTTGTCTGGAAGCAGCATTGGGTTACTAGCTGTCTTCTAGTACAAGCAAAGATAATGGAATTAATTTACTTTTATTTTTGTTTGTATATTTAATATAGTGGGTAATTTCCTGAAATATATGGTGCAGATGTTGAATTTGTATTCCTACATTGTGGATGTTTCTTGTTTTCCCTAAACCATTTTGCATTATATAATTATTTCCACCAAAGCCAGAGTACATGGCCTTCTCTTTGATTTTGATCTCACTACAGTTGGCTGGACATTGCTTGTCTGATAGAATGTGGGTGGACAGAACAATCTTCCATTTGTAAGTGTAACATCTTTTTGTTTTTTTTTTTCTTTTGAGACAGGTTTTCTCTGTATAACAGCTCTGACTATCTTAGAACTTGCTTTGTAGACCAGGGTGGCCTCAGATTCACAGAGATCCACCTGCCCCAGCCTCCCAAGTGATGGGATGACAAGCCTGTGCCACCACCGCCCAGTTGTAAGTGTGTATCTTAAAAGCCATCACATGTATCTCCTTGCCAAACTACCCTGACACCTATACGAGGAATGAGGCCCAGAGTCAGAACTGTCTTTTCCATCTGGGTCTCTGGGGGTTTGACTGAGAATGACTTCCACAGGCTCATATGTTTGAATGCTGGGACCATAGTTGGTAGAAATG
>NW_004949105.1:845315-855570 GCF_000317375.1 Microtus ochrogaster | reverse complement strand
TGAAAAATTTCTACACTAGCCGAGAATGGAGCATAATAATGGTTTATTCATCAGGGGTCAAACACTGCCTTTCTTTCTCCCTGTATTCAGTTTGGCTTTCCTGCCTAGCTATAATCTGCCTTATTATAAGCCAAAGCAACTTTTATTATGAACCAATGAGAGCAACATATGTTTACAGCATACAGAAGGGTTACTCCATAGCACATGAACATCTGGATATGTGATGTTCTCATGCCAATGATCTTAGAGTTTCTTACACACAAAACTAGAAGATTTCATTTTGTTTTGAACCCAACAATCTCCATTTGACACACACTATTTCACTACAGTAAGCCCAATGTTTCTCTGTAGGCAGAGGCTGCTCATTTATTTCCTGGCTGCCCAGACCCAGATAATCACACAGAAACTATATTAATTACAGTATTGTTAGGCCAATATCTTAGGCATATTTATAGCTGGTTCTTATATCTTTAATTAACCTGTTTTTATTATTTTGTATTTTGCCACAAGGCTTGTGGTTTATTACCTCTTGCCTCTTGGGCAGCTACATGGTATCTGCCTCCTTCAGAAGCTACACAGCATCTCCTTGGCCCTTCCTACTTTATCCATATATTCCTGTTCAGATTTCCTGCCAGTTTTGCTCTGCTAAGCCATTGGCCAAAACAGCATTATTCATTAACCAATAAAAACATCATATATACAAAAGGACATTCCACATCATTTCTCAACTCAAACTCCAAGATTCTACATTCTTTATTTCCTTGCCAGGTGGGACCACCTCACTTTTCTCATTGGTGCATCCAATCCAATGTCCAAGTTCCTTTTTTGTTTACCTTCCCTTGTTGGGTCTGTTGACTTTATTCAGTCTCATGAAGAAACTCGATGGATATGTTGACATAGTTCAGATAAGAAATCACAGGTCCAACCTTTCTGAACTCTGAATTATATGAATTAATACATCTAATTTCTTTTTGATATAGACATTTCCATGTAGATGGCTAATGAACTTCTCATAGTACGTGCATGTGTGTATGTATAGATATGTGTATATATGTATATGGATGTGTAATAGAGAGACAGAAATATTTTAACTCCCTTCTAAGCCTGGCTCATCGCAGTGTTGTCACTTTACTTGCTCAAACTCTGATGTCTTCTCTGCTTCTTGTCACTGTTCCCAGAAAATACTCAGCAAAACCAAAATCCTGTGCTTGCTGACACAGAACTTGAAATTTTTCATTCATTCACCTGACACTTTATATAGAGATAGTTCTTCATATGAACACCAGGAAACATCAAAGATGTGTTCAGAATATCCCCATATTCTTTATAAAACCATACATGAGTGCCAGGAGCCTACTAGTGACAGGATATCAATAAAACCACTTTAAGAAAGAGAGTGACTGCAATGAATGAAAATTATCAGGAAAAATATTTCCATCCTAGAATAACAGAGAACCTTGATAAAGAAATGGGCTCCAGAAACTGCATTCTCAGAGACACACAACTTGTAAAAGAGGGAGAAACAACCGGGAGAGCCCGAGGGGGCTCAATGTAGTCATGCAGAAGGAAGCAGGAGCAAATGGCTTCTTCAGAAGCAAACGGGAAAAAGATTATAAAATCAGAGGAAGTTCACTGCATGCATACTGAAAAGAGACACCATTAAAGAAGTTATGCCACTATACCAATGACAGACCTCTGCCATCTTGAAATATGACCCACAAAAACTTACTCAAAGTCTATAACTACTACTAGTTTGGGAACATTAAATCTTAAAAATACTTTAAACTGCACACACACACACACACACACACCAACAAACTTCTCTATGAAGCTACTACTTAAAGACAGCACCAAATGGCCTGATAAAAACAGTCTTGGGGAAAATAGAAAACAAAGAAGAGTCACACCTTATAACAGCCATAGCCATCCAGTAGTAGCAGGCATGTGTAACTATGAAATATGGTATTTGAATCAGAAATATGAAACATTTTAACAGATAAAACTGTGAAAGAGAAATACGTTGAACTTTGGGAAATCAATCAAAAAGTCTTTAAAATAAACAGTAAATTAAATAAATCAAATGGGAAAGAAACTCAGGCAATAAATTGAACAACAAATTATATACACCATATATTAGATATAAATAGTAAGTAGATATAACACAACTACAATTAAAGTCTTCAAAGTAAAAGCATATAATACAAACCATATACAACTATTATCTAATGTATCTGTTAAAATTAAATAGTTTAATTTTTTAATCCATGACTTTGGATATTAAAAAACAGCAGTTATTTAGAAAATTGATCTCAAATGTTACATTTCTAGGCATAATCTAAATATGTCTTTGACTTTAAAGAAAAGCCATTTCTAAGTTTCCAGATGAAATAACCAAGCCACTTACAGAGGAGGTGAAATCAGAGGATCATCTGACCCTTTGCCAGCCTCACAGCAAAGGGATCCATGGGGAAAGGAACATCTGAATGAATTTCATAAAAAGCCAAGTATTAAAGCTAGCCAATTTATCCCACAAGCATAAATGTAGAAAAAAAGATTTGAAAAAGGTAGGAATTGGGAGATTCTGCACAGCAGTCCTCTGCCTAGGTCTGAGAGTGAATCCCTAAGGGTAGGGAGAGTTGCAGTCTGATCACGGAAATAAACAGAATAAGAACATGGCATGAGTAAGGAGAAGCCCCGCCCCTCATCAATGATGACTATGGAAGTAATGACAAGACATCACGGGAGATTGACAAAGCACAGAGCAGTCAGCTGAGAAATAAGATTACAGGAGTTCTATCGGTATGATGGTAAAGGTAACCTCTGGAACCAACAAGCATAGCTCCCCAAATATAATAATTGGTAAACTGAGGACATAAGCACTCACAGGGAATGGATCATTGTAAATATGATTCTAAAATATTCAGTAAGTATAACCTAAAATTTATAGTCAATAAATAAGTGCAAAGAAGTAAAAGTCAATGATTAAAATAAGGTTTTCTTAGGTTACTGTTCATAGAGAAGTTCATCCCATAGGGAAGAGGTGTATCTAAACACTAAGTGATAGGGAAAATCTAAAGATACAGGGTTAGGCACAGACAAATGCACGCAATGCTTACAAGGACAAAGTAGAGTTTGGACTCAAAGCTTCCAAGGAGCAAAGCAAAAGAATGCATTACTAAAGTCCCAACTCACAGTAAATAGAGATAAAATTTTCAAATAAATGTATGCACCAAATAATTCTGAAGCCACAGTCATAAAGCAGAAAGCACGGAAGACAGAAGAAACAGAATGGTACTCGATATTATCATCTACCCTGTGGTGGTTTCAATAGGTACAGCCCCTGTGGACTCAAATGTGGTTTGATGCTTCTCCCATAGAGAGTGGCACTATTGGGAGGTGTGGGCTCGTTGCAGTAGGTTTGGACTTGTTGAAGGAAGAGTGTCACTCTGGGGGCAGGCTTCAGCTCTCATATGCTCAGGGTGACACACAGACTCCTACTGTCTGCAGATGAAGATGTAGAATTCTCAGCTCCTTTTCGAGCACCATGTCTGTCACTGTGCTGGAGGTGGCAATCACCAAATGAATTCAGATATTAGGAATATTTAACATTATCTCTCAGTAACAGAAAATGTACCCCTTTCTCAAGTATGTATGGACCAACTTTGAAAAATCATATATGTTAATAAGGAAAAGTTCAAATGACTGCAAAAGTTAAAGAATAAAAGAAATCCTATTGCAATTGTGTTGGACTATCATATTTGGTGCATGCTCTGGGCTCAATAGAGCAATACAGGCAGTGTTAGAAGACTTACAGATCACAAGATTATGCCATGTGGTACCTGAATCCTGGGTATATTGGTGCATATTCCTTTAGCCTTTCAAGCAAACAATCAATTACATCTGCACAGCCTTTTGTCCACTGCTTTTGACAGTTCCTGTAGCTACAGAGCCCTGTGACAACCTTCAAACCTCCCTGCTGTGCTGGGGTTGCAACTAGAAGTCCTCTTCTTTCCACAGTGCCTGAGTTAGCTATTTTCTTATTACCGTGACAAAATATCCTGGCAGAAACAACTGAAGGGAGGAAGGGCTCATTCTGCTTCGTAGATTGAGGAGATGAATTCCATCCCAGTGGCAAAGGCCTGACGACAAGAGCTGTAGGTGAAAGGGTCACATAGGACCCATGCCCTTTAGAGCAGATTGTGAACGGGAAGTGGACCCAAGTTGTAGCACTTCAAGCCTGGCCTCTAAGAACCTACTCTGTCAGTGATGCTCTACCTCCTAAAGGTTCAACAGCCTTTGCAAACAGCGCCATCAGCTGGGGATCAAGTGTTCAAACATAGGTTTATGGAGGACACTGATGTGGGATTCCCCTCTGTGTGCTGTGAATATGTTTTATTACCATTGGTTAATGAACAAAGCTGTTTGGGCCAAAGGCTTAGCAGAGCAATGCCAGGTGGGAAATCCAAGCAGAGATACAGAGAGAAAGTAGGTGGAGTCAAGGAGATGCTATGTAGCTGCTGAAGGAGACAGACACTGGAACTTTACCCAGTAAGCCACAGCCTCCTGAAGATACACAGATTAATAGTAATGGGTTAACTTAAGAAAAGAGCTAGTTAGGAATACATCTAAGTCACTGGCCAAAGACTGTTGCAATTAATACAGTCTCTGTGTGATTTTTTTTTGGGGGGGGTCTGGGCAGCCGGGAAACAAATGAGCAGTCTCTGTCTACAGGATGCTTTTCATCCAAACTGTCACACTTAAAGCTAGATGTCCCCCATTTCTAGCAATACCTCAGGGGCAGCACTCTGCTGCCTTGTGCTGTAATTCAGTACTTCAGGAGTTACCCTTCCTGGTACCCTTGGAAGTCAGGCAAATATAGAAATGCTCATACATAGCTTTTGTCTCCATAATTCAAACCATGATACATACTTATTTATGTAACTACTATAAATAATTCCTTTCCACACAACCACGCACGCCCCGAGTTCAGCACTGTATGCTATTCCACTGACTGTTTTCTAAGTTGCCACACATACAAACAAAAGTGCCTTATGGGGTTTCCATAATGATGAGCTGAAAAACACCATCATCTGTGTAACTCTTTGAACATTTGTACATTATTGTTGTACCCTAAGACATGAATCCCCAATCACGCGAGCCCTTAGATTGGAATATTTCAGAACAGCACAAGCCGTTTACTGGCTGGCAATGTTTGACAACATTTGTGCTCATAACTTTATGTCCTTTCTCTCATTGATTCCTGCTGGCCTTGTTTATCTTCCCTAACATCAAATAACACCCATTCTTGTAGCTATTTCTAACCAAACGCTATGAAAAAAAGAATCATTGACCACAGGTCATTCCCTACACATTGTTGTTTTGCTCTTTTAATTTTTACTGTGTAGCTCAATGCCCTTTTACAAGCCCATAACTCACTGCTTTCCATTCTTTTAGTGGACCTTTTTGGTCCATAACGATTCTCCAGAAGCCATTTCAGTCATTGCTTCCCACTCTTTATTTGCTGGCAGAGTATCTTCAGACACTGTAAGCTACACAGAGGTAGGATAACCGCCCGTGCTGTCCTTTCCCGTGGCTCCTCTCCAGGTAAAACCCACGGATGCCACTGTGGCAACCACTGAGCCTCACAGAATAAGGTTCTTAAAGCACTTCTCAGTTAAATTTCTACAAAAACGAATCACTGCTGGGTCCCCCCTTGCTGGAGAGCTCACTGAGGGCTTTAATCAAGGAACACATGTATAGAGGCTAGCTGAGAACAGCCCATCCTCAGCACATAGGCTAATCCAGTTTGGCTAGTGAAGGCCCATACCCATGTGCTTCTCAAGAAAAAAGCCCAAGAAATAATCTCCCCAGAGGAGATAAAAGAACAAACACAAAACATTGATCTCTTCATTGACTTATTTATCTACTTAGAAGTTGAACATTGGTTTTCCATAAATAAATCACTTTAGTCCTCAGAACCTGTCAATGGCTTGTATACACAGTGAACGCTGATGTCTCCTACATTGGATGTGACCAGCAGAGGCCACACAGGCTAGGTGAAGTGTTCTTCCCTCCCTCAGCTGCTGAGACTCAGACAGAAAAATCTAGCACATCTAAACCAGCCCTAGAAATTCAGGGCTTCAATCTGAAAAACAACGACCCGGGAGCCAGACACTGTGCTGTCGGTGCATTTTGTCCATCTAACAGGAAGCTCGAGATCAGAACAGATAAAAATGGTTAATTTTGTATACTTTGGAGAGTTCTATTTTGAACTTAAAGGTATTTAAAGAGAAAGATTATAAGAATTAAGTTATTTAAGAAATAGATGGTTGTGGTTGCTATGGGCTTCTTTGGAGCCTTTGTTTCCTGGCATCCCTCAGGAGTGCTGATCAACCAGCAATGGAAACTGCATTCTCTCTCAGTCTTGGTGCCTGCAAAGTGAGCGAAGTTTGGAATGGTAAGCTAAGCATGCAGGCTGATGTCATAAATGAGGTTAGTGGTTCTCAGAGTTGTTACCCATGACGTCATTTGCTTAGTAAGACAAGTCTGTGCCTCAGTGAGAACATGAACTCCTCCCTTTTATCATGGTTCAGAGTCACATGTAGACACGTTTACAATGTGTTTCCTCCTTTCCCTTCTGAGGTCAATATGGATGTGTTCTTTTCAGAATGGAGCCATTAGAACAGCACCGTGTTCCTTGTTAGTTGCTCATATTTGCTAATTCTCTAAAACTACATATGTGGGGGTGGCACTCTTAAGCTGAAAGGTAGAAAACCAAAACAATATGAATAACAAACAGTAAACACATCCCCAGGTACCTGTAATAGTATATATGTTTTGCATTTTAAAAAATTTAGTTGTTACAGTGTAAAATTAGGAGTGAATTTGTTTACTTTAAATTTACACTCTCCCAATGAATGATAATACTGATGATAATCTTTTAATCTAGTATTTATCTAGTATATAGTACATATATATACTACATATAATAAATTCTCATATATACTACTACTTTGCCCCTTTTAAAGTGGATTTTCAATCCTTCTCTTGTAGCTGTTCTTTCTATATTATAGATGGGGACTTGGTAACAAACACTGTATCTATTGTCCTTCTGACAGTGGATTTCTTATTTTTTTTAAATGATGACTCTCATTTTCCTATTAAATTAGATCCCTGCAACTTCTCTTTCTGTTCTTTTTCTAGAGGCTTCTCAATTTTATTAAACTTTTAAAATATTCAACTTTTGAGATTGCTGGTTTTTCTCTGTCGTTTATCTGCCATTTAATTTTCTCATCTATTTATCATTTCCTTTCTTCTGTGCACTTGGGGTTTATTTTGTTCTTTTTTAATGGCTTCTTCAGGTGGAAAATTAGGTTTTTTATTGTGAACTGTTTTTGTTTTCTAATATAATCATTTAAATCCATGAATACACCTCTTAGCATTGCTAACAATCTGCCTCACCACCTTTGCGGTTCTGTGATATTGTGGTGTTCAGATACCTCTTCTTGTGCCTATTACGTGATTCTTTTTTTTTTTTTTTACTTATGATCTGGTTTCAGTGGCATTTTGAAATATTTAGACAATTTGGAGTTTTCTTCTTATTTTGTGTGGTGGGCAGAATTGTTTCTTCTATGGATCCAAATGCAGAAATGCCAGTTCTTTGGACCTCAGAATGCGACCGAGTGTGAAAACTGAGTACTAAAAAGTCATTGAGTCATCAGAGTGTTGCAATGTGCTTTTCTGAAAGGGATGTTGGACACCCTAATGACTGGTGTTCTTGTAAGGGGAGGCTATCAGGAGACAAAAGACTGTGGGAGGCTCCATGAGGCAGCAGCCCTTTATAGGCCAAGGATGGAGGCTCTAGGAGGAATTCAATGAACACCTTGATGGGTGGTTTCTATACCCCAACACTGTGCCACACTGAGCTTCTTTTGTTTGAACCTCAGGTCTGTGGGGGAAATTTCAGGAAACCCTAGAAACCATCACATCCACCAGGGTCATCTCCTGTGTTTTGTGATTTCAAGCCTTAAGAATCATGAATGTATATGCTTTTTTTCCAAGCATATGACATCTGACTCCAGAGGCCACATCCAGTCCGGTGCACAATACTGCTGTGTTATTTATTAATCAATAATGACTCATCTGGCAGCGATGCAAAAATAAAGACAGCAACTGCGGAAGAGGCGCCATTTAAGCTGGAGAGAAACCCAGTTTAATAAGGAATCAAGAGTGGGTAGGGATAGAATCGATAACGGAAAGAGAACTGATGGAGATGTAAAAGTGGGTTCTGAAATCTCAAAGCGGATTGCATGCTAAATACTGAAGGAGCTGGAGTAAGGGGTCAGGAGTGCAGATACAGCTAGTTCTGTCCCTAAACAGCTTGGGAGAGCAGGGTTCCAATGCTGACTGAGAAACTACAGAGTCGTGGCACAGAGTTACAGAAGAAAGAGGTGGGCTGAGAAGGAATGTTTGCAGGTTACTGTGCACCCTGAAATAGCAGAGAGGAGCATGAAAATGGATGAAATATAAAAATATAACCTAAAGTATAAACAAGAGCTCAAGAAAAGCACAGAAACAGAAAAGGGCACCACCGTTAAGTTTAGGGGGAAAGGGACAAGCACAAGATAGAGAAGTGAGGGCTACAGGGAGAATGAGAGTCTCATGAGGGAAGGGAGGAGAGGGAGGGGGGAGAAAATATGGGGAAGAAAGGGAGGGAGGGGGAAAGGAGAGGAAGAGAAGAAAGGGAGGAGAGAAAAGAGGGGGAAGAACAGGGAGGAAAGAAAGGAGGGAAGAAAAACAAAAGACAGCAGTGAAGGGAGGCAGAGGGAGGATGGAGGAGGGACAGATTTAAATTCAATGGTGAACAGAGAAAAATGTCTCCGCTGTAGTGAGAAAGCTGGTGGCTAAGTCTGAACACACACTCACGGTTCACTTTGTGGTGAAAGACATTGAGAGAACTGATGCTCCTGTTTCTCCCTGGTCTTGAAAATAAGTCAGGGAAAAGTAGTGATCACACATCAAAGCAAGGAGCAGTTAAGGTGCTGCCTTCCTCCCGGGATGCACTCAGAGCTTGTATAAAGGACCACACACCCAGGTGTGTGCTTTAAAGTCGTCCTGGTGAAAAGGGAGCTGTTTCCACAAGATCACCCATAATGATCACAAATTGCTTCCTCGGGTGCAGCATGGCCATTACAGCTATAACTAATATTTCTTTTCTCTTGTGGACATTCTCTACCCAAATATGGAGTATTATGATCAACAGTATTCTTGACAGCACACCTAGGAAAAGTCATCTTCATGGGTCTGGTTCCTCTTTCCAGATGCCACATTAATGTGCAACATCCCTTTCAGAAAAGCACATTGCAAAAAGAAAAAGAAGAGGAAGAGAGAAGGAGGAGGAGGAGGAGGAAGTGGAGGAGGAGAAAGAGAAGGAGAAGGACGAAGAAGAAGAAGAAGAAGAAGAAGAAGAAGAAGAAGAAGAAGAAGAAGAAGAAGAAGAAGAAGAAGAAGAAGAAGAAGAAGAAGACCTGAGTGAACACTCATCTGCCTTTCACGGTTTGGATCCAGTTCATTAATATGCGCCTTGTTTTTTAGTTATAGAAGGTATATAAGACAGAGAAGTAGGGAAGTGGGGTTTGGGAAGGAGAGAAAGGAGGGAGGAAGGGCTTCAGAACAAGAGAGATGGTCTAATAATCAAAGCTCACTGACAAGGAAGATATAGAATGGAGCAAATGGAATAAGTGAATTTCTCAGTGCGTTGTTCAGCTCCAAGGACCCATCAAGAGTGGCAGCTAACTACAGTCAGCATACTGGCTTCTCATCTCCTTTATTTTATTATTTTATTGAGTGAGTGAGTGTTTTGCGTGCATACATGTCTGTGCACCATGCGTGTGTGCAGAGCACACAGAGGCCACAGGAGGATGTGAGTTCCCTTGAGAGGTGTGACAGTTTGTGAGCTGCCCTGTCGGCGCTTGGGCGCTTGGACGTGAACCCAGGTCATCTGGAAGACCAAGAAATCCTGATAACCAAGGTAACCAAGGAAATCCTCCCAGCCCAATGCTGGCTTCTTTTACCTCAAACACACCCACCTTATCCTGAGAAGAAAGTGTAAAGTTAAATGACAAAAGGCTGAGTGCCATGCAAGCTGCTACCAATATGTATTGTCGGGACCCGGACAGTGAGCACCAGAGTTTCTTCCACTTGGTGTTGGCTTTGTGCTCTCTCTCTCTCTCTCTCTCTCTCTCTCTCTCTCTCT
>NW_004949105.1:827520-845215 GCF_000317375.1 Microtus ochrogaster | reverse complement strand
TGTGTGTGTGTGTGTGTGTGTGTATGAAGGAGAGTCTTTCAAAAGTGCCCCTCAATATGGCTATATCTCTTAGAACAACAATAAAATAACTGTGTTCTAGAAGAAATGGGAGTAATTGAGATGATATCCCAGTCCCCAGGCTGCCTCCATTTCTGCCTGTACTCAGAGCAAAGTGGACCATGCACTTGAGACAGGAGCAGGTCCAGTTCACTGTGGTGATTCTTAAGTGGCCAGAGTCTTGAATTCCCAGGACAGGAGTTCTATCTCCTGCAGGTGCTTCCTTTAACCAAGCAAGCTTGGCTCCCAACTCGTGAGAGTGGAGTTCAGCTGTTCCTGCTTGCCCTTGGTGGCTGCTTTTAATGTATTTTAGGGAGGCAAAAATGATCTCACACAGAAAGATTAGAGCCGGCCCTTAGAAACTGCTCAGAGCTACTTATTAAAGGAAGCCACAGAGATAATTAAAAGTAATTTTTGCCAAACTCCAAAAGGGCACTGAACAAAACATGAAAGGTTTGGGAGCAAATGAAATTCGGCTGTGAGCAGAAACCCAGCTCAGCAGCCATTGCCAGAGCGCGCACACTCCAGATAGTTCAGATGCAAAATGAGATGGAGCCATAGTGTGAGGTTGTAATGTAAATAAATAGTTATCCTAGCGCACCTCCACATAAAGAGGAGAGGGCAGAGTTCTGACTGCAAACCACAAAGAAGTAAAGATAAGTGGAAGGACCTGACTGACAAGGGCTGACCACTTTTACTAGTGATGGAGTCTTGTTAATAGGAAACAGAGGGGCCCTACACACTTGGAAGACTGGGAAACGCGCCCTTTGACCTCACTAAAATTGGCACATTTGTTCAAATATGACTTTTACCCTCTTTATTTGTACTCCCTTTGATGTCTGCTCATTCACTCACTAAGCAATCAGCTGCTGGAGAGCAAGCTCCTGCCTCTTTTCCCTTTAGAGAAATTCCCTACAGAGGTCGTTAATTAACATACACACATGAACACACTAACAATGGCTTCGCTTCTGCCCTCTTCCTACAGCAGGGCCGCTTACCTGTCAGTCACAGGAACCTGTCTCTGCCTACTGCTATTCCACTTCTCTCAGCCAGCCACGTGTTTGGGCATTGCTGTGTGTCCTTCCAGAAGTATTTTTAAAATTACACAAGCAAAGGCCAGTTTCTTCAAGGCAACTGCAAATTTAAATTTAAAGATTTATTTATTTTTATTTGTGTGTGCGAGAGAGAGAGAGAGAGAGAGAGAGAGAGAGAGAGAGAGAGAGAGAGAGAGGAGCGCTTAGATGAATGTGTGCGCACCTGATGTGTGTCTGTAGCACTCAGAGGCTAGCCAAGAGTGGTAGATCCTCTGGACCTAGAGTCATAGATGGTTGTACACAACCAAGTGGATGCTGGGAACCAAAAAGAGGAAAGCGTTCCAAACTACTGAGTCATCTTTCTAGCCCCTGCAATATAAATTTATGCTGGCATGATCTTATTTACAAAAACTCAGGAAACGATCTATTTTTCTCGGAATGGTGAGAGATGTATTTGTACCCCGAGTTACCAATAAAGAGACCATGGCTTTAGACTAATTCACCAATGTTTGACAACAGAAAGTTCCTGGAACCTGGATATAGAACTCACAGATCAGAAGTAATCATGATATAATCCGGCAGTATTTCAAGTCAAGTATTTCTCAAATTTTCTGAAACTTTTTAATAATATTTTGTAGTTTGATGCCAGGAAGAAACAATTATACAGTGTTAGCTTGCTCCGCAGGCAGAGGACACTGTGGGATGCAATGGTGAGGGGCAGGGAAGGCCACAGTGTGAACTGTAGGAAAGCGTCCCTTTCTCCCCCAGACAACACCTCTATCCGCAGTGAGCTTAGCGTCTATAAACTCTATACTTTAAGAAGGAAAGGGAGTATCTGATTCGTAAAGAGTTGGTACCAGACAGGTCAAATTAAATTTTGAAAATAATTAAGTTGCTTAATACTTTGAAAGGTCAATATTCAGCTGGCATTTTGACAATTCCTAAGGTAAAGGGAAATGAATGTTTGAGTTGGAATTAAGCTGGGTGTGTAGGCCCACTGCAATGGACCGAGCAATGCAGACTGAAGGGCCAGAAAAGCTTGGGCTTAGCCTCTGTCCTGTAATGACCTCTGCTAGTACATCCGAGTTAGGAAGATGGACTGGGGAAATCATTATCTCTTTTAGATCTAACTTTGTCTTCCCACAGTTACAGAACAAAGCTTAGCATGGTCACTTTATCTTTGATTGAGTACTCTGTTGTTCCTTCCTTGCTTCCTGGTCACTAATATCTTGATGTCTTCTTGTATTAGCTATTTTTCTCACTGATGAAACAAGATAACTGACAAAGGCAAAGGAAGGAAGGAGGGGTTTGTGTTGTCTCGCGGCTCAGGGTGCTGTCCATCACTGTAGGTATGTTGTGGCTCCAGAAGCATGAGGCAGCACACTGTACCCACAGTTCACTTAAGTGTTCACTCTCTCATTTCAATTCATTCTGGTACCCAAGTGCATGGAATCGTTGTGTCTACATTCAGAGCGGGTCTACTGGCTGCAATTAATCCAACGTAGAAAGTCTCTCACAAATGTGCCTAGAGATGTAAGTCCTTGGTGAGTCTAGACCCTGGCAACTTGACAATCAATGCTAACTCTCACTAACATGTATGCTGCTTTGAAGTATTCTTTTTTACTCTGTTTTTTAATTGTCTAGCTGAAGCTGGCCTCAAACTCCCTATGAAGCTCAAGTTAACTCAGCCTGTGATTTTCCTGGTCACACTTCCCCGAGACTGGTGTTACAGATATGTATCGTCATGCACACTCTCGCACATTCTTCTACAGAGGAAGAAATTATAGCTCGAAGAAGACACAGTGGGGTTGACAGCAACCTGTGTGTGAACTGGAAACCAGACCGACACAGGTGCTCCTGGCCCCAACTGTAGACAGAGAAATGAGAACAGTGGTTCAGGAAGAATGAGTGCCCATATGCATGAAAGACAAGTACCGTTCTATAAACTCATGAGCGTCATCAACAAAATTGTAATTGAAAACGCACTTGTCTTACTAAATAAGAACTCACACGCTTTGTTCTCTACAAAACAAATACAAACACAACAAGAGGGAGAAAAGGTCAATCCATTCAAATATAAAATAATACCAAAAAATTCCTACCCTTAACAATTTCTAAAAGAAAGAAAGAAAGAGAAAAAATCTATTTGTTTTTGGTCTTCAATGACTGACATAGGATCCAATTCAAGTTGCTTTATTGCCTCTTTTCCAAGAAACTGCCACTATACCCAGAGCCCAAACCCAGAATAAATGTGAAAACAGAAAGCAGCTATGAAGAAGTGTTAGCATTGTCAATGTTATTATTGCTGATGTACATAAAGTGACCTTATTGCAGTAATTTCACCCAACTAGACTCTATCATCCACAAAGAAAAGTACTTTCTGATGCTTAATACAAGTATATATGCCTTTTTTAAAAAAAGAGACGTGCATCTGAAACACAACACAGGTTTCTAGTTTGCCCATAATTCAACTTTAAAGCCAACTGGTACAAGAACATATCTTCCTGGGCCCAAGCTTGCTCTTTGCCCTTTTCCATGTTACACAGAATAAAATTCATATGGAAATCAGTCCAGACTACATGCCAGCAAGGAGCCTGGAATGATGACACTACAAGAAAATACATTTATATTGTGTTGAGAATACACTTTACATGTCTTCACACTTTGACAGAAACAATTTTTCTCTGTTAAGACAAACATATCCACACAAAATGCATTTTGCCTACTGTTGCATGCTATTATATAGACTTTATATAGTTGTTGTGTGTGGCCTGAATGAGTATAAGCATACCACATGCATGCAGTAGTGCCTGGAGGCCACAAAATAGCATCAAATGATATTATGGAAATGGAGTTACAGGTTATTGGTTACCAGCTGGGTGCTGAAGCCTGAACCCAGATCATCTGCAAGAGCAGCAAATGTTCTCAACTGTCACTCCAGGTCTACGATAATAATTTATTATTAATGAATTCTAGGAGCCTCCAAGAAAGAATCCTATATCTCCGTCCCAAAGCATCCCATTCTGAGTCTTCCAAGTCCCAACAAGGTAGGACAGGATGCCAGGCATGAGCTTTGAAAAGCTCCTTTCTCATGTGAAGAATGCAGGATTGATGGAGGTCATTTTTCCTATTTCATTTGTCAATCATAGAAGGTAGCAATTCTGACCAGGGGTTACCAGTTGGGAAAAAAAAAGAGAGAACCCAAAGATCTGAAGTGGGAGAAGCAGGAATTGCATCAGCATCTAGCTGTGATGTCCACTCCCCTCTGACCTTGTGATTCTGTTAAGTGGCTTTCATGAGAAAATAGGGGCCTCCATCACTTTATCCGTTTGCTGCAAGAGTCCCTCACAAAGAGATGGTCCTCCCTTGTCCTTCTTGAACTGCAGCCTCAGGATGCAAGTAAGTGTGTGGCAATTTCCCACGTGACCAAGGATCCACTCTCAAGTTTTCTAAGAAGAATACAAAGACCTGGACAGTCAGTCTGTCAAGTTGAGGTAAGAATTTGTCCGAGTTCCAGGCTTTTCTGGGGAGAGGCAAAGCCCTAGTGATTGACAAGTAGGGGAGAAACCACATCCACGCTGGCACTGCCTTTGTGAAAGGCTTCCTCTGGGCAGTCCTCAGTAGCTCCACAGCGGCGGCATTCATAGAATGATCAGAAGTGCAGCCAGTCCTCTCGGAAGGAACACTGGCCTGTGGAAACTCTGCCTCCACTTTGCACCCAGGGGACTCCGCCCATAGGCTCCACTGAGGCTGGGAAGTGTTTGTGTCCTGTTAATGTTGCCTACTTGACTGAGCTTTGGGATGGCCTGCACGGCGAGGCTTCGGGCCACTGTTCCCAATGAATGGAAACGTGTTGATAATCTTGGAGAAAAGAATCCACTTTGAGAAGCTCAAATGGAACTCGAGATGAAAGAGAATTGAAGATTAAAAAGAGACCACGAGGGAACAAGGCTGTTACAACCTGACCAAGCTGGAAAATAAGAAAGTTTGGAACCTGCTGCCTGATGCTCACACAGTGTAACGATTCAATTTAATTTTCAGGAAAATAATCGGCAAGGTGTCTGAGCATTGGAATCCCCTAGCCAGGCTGAGCCTCTTCACAGCAGTCTGAAGGGATTGCTCCTTGCACACGGGCAAGAACCGTGCCCTCAGTGGCTTTCTTTTGTTCTCTTCTTAATACATTGATGATACATGCGGCTCCTCTGTACATAGAGGTCTGCGAGTGAAAACGCAGATTTTAATTACAAATTATGATAGCTTTTCCTCTACCCCTACTGTGCTGTCGTCTCTAATGTACTCTAATGCCTACCAAATATTCTTCGGTGTCGGTCCTTTCGCCTGCCTTTATTAGGCTAAGCACTCTTCAAATTGGAAAAGGATAAATTCTGTTATCACAGGGAAAGATGATTAAAATGCATACATAAAAATAAGAATGAGTTGGAAAAACTGCTTTTGACATGTTTCAATGACCTGGGTTTGAAAGAGAAGCATTAAAAATTTAAGAAACAGATCTATGTGTTTGAGGCCATAAAACATGGACACACTGAACCACCATGCTGCATTTCGAAGGAGACATGAAAATGTCAAGGACAGGACTGGGGGGGGGGTGGCTTGGTGGGGGATAGAGTTAGAATCCCTAGAGCCCATGTAAAAGCTAGACATGCTGCCAGGGCATCTGCAATCCCAGCATTCCTACAGGGAGAGTGACAGTGGACACAGGACAATCCCCAATAGTCCACAGGCCAGTGTTCTTGGCATTCACAGTGGTGGAGGTGGGACAAAAAGTCTCTGCTTCACATAAGGTTGAAGATGAGGTCCAACAGTTGAGATTGTCCTCTGACCTCCATGGTGTGCCATAGGGCATGACCGCTTGTACTCAAGAATGTGCACACATGGAAATGTCAGAGTCCCAGAATATTGTGGAGAAGGCCAAGCAAACCACTGACTGATGAGTGAACCAGCCTGGATGGGTATAGAAGATATGAACAGAACCAAACGTGGGGACTCAGTAGCTCTAGTGTCCTTAAATTTAAAAGTAGATATGGAGATTAAGGAAAGAAATGTCAAACTGGCAGAAAGGTTTCAACAAAGATGACTTGAAAAGAAAACATGAGGATGAGCCAAGTGCGATTTTGCTAGAAAGACTGAACGCTGATCAAAAATGTCTTCTGCATAAATCACAGGAGATAACGCTGAGCACTCCCAGACTGCCAACTCCCACATGTTCAAGGCAGATGCTGTGCTACTTGGGACAAGTGGGACTTTATCCCGACATAAGCATAGAGAATCTACCTGAGGGGACTCATTTCAGCTGCCTGTGCCTAAGGCCTCTGAGAAGGAAAGAAGGTTGAAATCATTTTCCATATTTAAAGGGATCCCAGGATGCTCCAATTCCAACCATGGGAGGAAGAATTTGGTTGGCGCACACTCCTTTCCAGCAATATAAAATCCATTTGGTTCACTTTTAGATGAGATTTTAAAAAAATGAGGTTTCTTATTTCTTTTTGATGCAGGGTTCATATACTTTGTTTTAGCTCCCTGTGAATCCACCAAGACCACACACTGATATCTAAGTTAGAGTTCTATAACAATAAGGCTTTCCAAAGAAATGCATTCTAATGATAATTCACTGACATTTCCAAAACAAATTTTTGAAATAACATGCGTACTTTGATGTATTTCTAGGATATATGATTATAACCAAGTCAGCAAAAACAAAAAATGCCAGTTTTATTATTGTCATTTATATACATGTTCTATAAAGTATTGGATGCTAAGTTACCACGCAGACATAATTATTCATTTCAAATAAGAAAAGAAACGTTGCATATTCCTTTAAATTTTATCTAGATCTTTGCACAGTACCTGTTATCAATATTTCCAGTTAAAAATATCATGACCTTGCTTGAGATTATATTAGATAATAAACAAAAGTAAGAACAATTCATTAACTTCTAAGTCTTGGTAGAACAAAGAAAATATTTCTATAGGTTTCACAAATATTGACATGATGTTTATTTATCACAGTTATTATTTATCATTTTTATTTATCATTATTTATTTTATTTATCATTATCATGTATCATGTACTCAGTTATCATTATACAGTCATGAGTAACTTTTATTGCTGTTGTTGTTGTTCATTAAAAACTTACACCGGGGCTAGAGAAATTGCTCAGTTGTGAAAGCACCTGCTGATCTTTCAGAGAACCCAAATTAGGTTCCCAGCACCAACTCTGATCTGCTCATAACCGCCTTGACTCCAACTCCAGGGAATACAACACGCCCTTCTGGTCCCCATGGGTACTGCACTCACATACAAATGTATATAAATGCAAAATCAAAAAATAAAAAATATTTTTATAGACTTACCCTTGGGCTTTGTCACAGCCCCAAATTAATACAATAAATTCAACCATTTTCTTACCCTGACTGGGTATATCACATTCTATGCTGAACATAGATGTACTAGGCAATGAATAGTTAAGTGAAGAATAGAGACACAAGTGTGAATGTTTAAAACAAAGTGTACTGAACACAGGAAATTGCTAAGGGAAGTTTGTAAAACTGAATGACTAAAGATAAAAGAGGAAATTGAGGTTACAAAGACTTCAGGAGCACTGGAAGTCTCTTTTACCCATAAGCTATGGTAGGAGCATGTTCATTGTAAACAAAGCCCATTGCTTCTATGTAGGTGTAGAGAAGTCACTGGCAACTGAATGAGTCGTGAGGTTTCCAGGCACCTGACATGCAGAGCCAGCACAGACAAGCCAGAAGAGAGTACAAAAACTAAAACAACTCTGGGAACAATACACTTCTTTGTGATTCAATCTATCACTACCAGGAAAGTCCTGGAGATTATTAGCAATGTAAGCCAGGAGACTACAGTGAATTTTAGGGTCTTGTATCAAGCTGTGATATCTGTGATGGTTAAGATTGACTGTCAACTTGACAGGATCTAGAGTCATCCGGGAGATAATCTTCCAGGTGTGTCTATGAGAACTATCTGGATTAGGCGAGGTGATGTGGGAAAACACATTCCACGGGCAGTAGTACTGGACTGAACAAGAAGAGAGTTAAACAGCAGCATTCATTGCTTCCAGATGTGGATGCAATTTGACCAGCTAGTGATCACCTGCCAGTAATCAACCAATAAGCAACAGTGACCAGCAAGTGACTAGCCAATAAGTAGCAGTGACCAGTCAATGACCAGCCAATAAGCAACAGTGAATAGCCAGTGATCAACCAATGAGCAGTGACCATCCAGGAACAATCTAGTAATATACCACTTTACTTCCTGTTGTCATGACTTTCCTGCCATGATGGATCACATCCCTTCAAACTTCAAGCTGAAATAAATGTTCACTCCCTTAACTAAGGTGGGAACCTAATAGAAAAGCTAAAAGAAATGTTTATTTCTATGAAAGATATTCAAATAGGCAAGTCAAGGAGAGAAACAAAAATTACTGCTCCACAGCTTTGAACCATTACAGTATTATATCTTCAAATAATTTTATAATAAAAAGATTGGGGAAAATTGACATGTGCTACTGAATTACCCTTCAGGATTATAATTTACCTGTGACATTTAACAAAAGTGTACAAGTGTGTGCTTGGCTTCCCTACTGCATGTAAGGTGCCCTGTTCCACTCACACTAGTGGGAGCACCGAGGCAGCTCTCTGGGCCTCTTTTAAAGGGACCAGAACCTTTGTGACCTAAATCTATCCACAGGCACAACTACTAATGACATCACATTGGGGATGAGATTCCAACACTTTGATTTAGTAGGAAGACAAACATATTCAGACCCTAAAGCCACTCTTCCTTAAATGTCAAAGTGCCTTGCTGAACACTATCTACCTCAAAGTCAGTACTCTGTATGAAGTTCCCCAGTTGGCTTCATTGACACCGCAGTGATCCCCATCTGTGAGGTACCTACATTCCAAGGCCTCCAGTGGATGCTAAAACAGTGGAGTCTTTACACACCGTGATTCTTTCCTATATACAAACCTGTGATAGACTCTAATTCAGAAACAAAGTCTAGTACATACTGAGATTGGCCAAAACTAATGATGGCTCAGTTCTGTGGAGATTCTGTTGTTATTATTTACTTGTTTTTTGTCAACTTGACAGAATCTAGAGTCATCTGTAAAGACGAAAGCACAGTTGAAAGAAAGATTGCCCTATAGGCCAGGCTGTGGGGCATTGTTAATTAATAATGAATGTGGAAGGGCTCAGTCCATTGGTAGTCGTGTTACCCCTAGGCGGTAGCCTTGGGTGTTAAAAGACAGTAAGTGGATCACGCCATAAGGAGCAAGCAAATAAACAGCCCTCCTCCAGGAGCTCTGCTTCAGTTCCTGTCTCCAGATTCCCACCTCAAAGGAATGTAACCTGAGAGTAAGAAGCTGAAATAAGCCTTACTTCCTCCCTGACTTGCTTTTGGTCATGGTGTTTTATCATATAGCAGTAGAAACCCTAAGACAAATGGCAAAATAGTACATTCATAGCAATCTTTAAAACATGACACCACTGTGCCCCCTTTCTCAAAATACCTTATTCTTCTATATTTCACCTTTCCCGTGAATGACAGCCAAAACAGCACAATTTCCTTTGATTTCTTTGTAATTTTTATGAATCAAAAATGAGTTCTTACCATAGGTAACTTTAGCTTATGGATTTCCCACACTTTTACCTTTTCACTTATCAGGGAATACTTTTTGGTTTCTGTTTGATGTGTACAAATGATCAGAGTCACTGTTTTTGAACACTGGTGCTGTTATGGCTGAACATCATGGCTCCTTGAACAGAAGCTGTGGCATACAGAGACAATGATCTGATCACTGAGACACTAATAAGTGGGACCATATCCTAGCATGCTGGATAGAGGGATTGAGGTCATCCATGTCTCCAAAAAGATGGAGCAGATAGGAACCAAATTTTATCACAGTACTTACAATAGCGTGGAATTTTAAGCTTGTGAATGATTCTGGAATTTTCTGTTATATTTTTATAGCACAAAGAACAGTGGGGACTGGGTTTGAGAGAACTAAAGCCACCCATAAGCAAGAACTGGTGTAGCTAGGCTCTGTGCAATTGGACTGTGTAGAATGGGGATGTGATATTCTATATTTGTCACCCTATGAAGGTTTTTTTGTTTAAACTGGATAATTAATGAATATGCTTTCCACATACCATGTCAGCATGTCATAAAATCCCACCCCTGCCTCCTCCACTTTTCCAAAAACATCTGATTTCAGAGACCTCTGAGTGCATGCACCTCTCCAGAAACTCCCAGGTGAAACACTGTACTAGCAAGAAAGATGAGGATTTTGTGTTGCTGTTTTGTTATTGCAATCACAAGGAGAGATGTTATATCGCACTTCCTCCCAAGACACATGTCCATGTTAGTCTGCCTGGCAAACACGAAAGCAAGCATTGAACAGCCTAGTAGAGGTCAGTTGACTGCCAGGTAGGAAATCAAAGAAGCTCAAGAAATTCCATGGGAATTTTAAAAAGGAGACGAGTATACCAGTGGTGACTTCAAGCAACTCTGAGACCTTAAGACAGTGGACAGTGTGCTCACAATTTTCTCCTAACACTGCTTAGTGACACACACTCATTATTCTTTACATTTTAACTAGGATGGAAATAAAAGTGTATTCCTTGTTTGTCTTGATAAAAGAAATGTATTGCTTTCAACTTATTGCACTTTATAGTAGAATTTCTCTAAGCTGTAGTTTTTCTGAACCACACATGGTGGCATGAGGTGAGAAAATTTCACTTAAAGTATGGGGGATGTATGCATTACCAACACTACTGTAAGATGTACTGTATACCTTAGGTCCTTGGCCTTGATTACAAGATGTTTTAGTCTAGGGTTCCCCCGTGAGAAAAGACTTCTGGGATGTAAACATATCGATGGGAGTGCAAAAGCATTTTCAGTTACTAATTGCTGCAATCAAGGCAAAGCTCATAACCATTAGCTTTGATATAGTGAAAACAGAAATAATAAGTTGATTAATCATCTGCAGAGGTGTTAGACTACATCCAGCCCTCCAGCACTCAAGAGCTAGCTATGCTGTGGCCTGACGTTAGTTAGTCAGTGGCTGGTTTTCTACTTTATTATTCATTTGTTTAGAAAGAATTTGTTTTTTTAAAGGATGTTGGAGATTGACAAAAAGCCTAGAAGAAGAAACATCACAGACAAACTGCAGTGAGGGAGACAGAAATGCCCTTAACAACATGGCCTCCACAGGCCTTGAACATGCTTACTGCATTTAGAACCGATATCGGAGTGAAAATCACTGAAGGTGTCAGAAAGAAGAAAAGTGAATATTGAGAAGTTTTTACAGTGAGTTCAAGCATGTCTTCAGATAATATGAAAGTGTAAATTAAACTTCTAAAGAAACAGGAGGATTCTACACATGGTCTAACATGGCAGGAGAGAGAATTGCTGACTGGGAGACTAGTATTGACTAAAGAGATAATTATGAATTCTCTTCTTATCTTGAACCTAAGAATTTAAAAGAGAATACAGCACCTAGATGACCCTCAGTCAAAGAATGGATAAAGAAAATGTGGTATATTTACACAATGGAGTACTACTCAGCGATAAAAAATGTCATCTTGAAATTTGCATGCAAATGGATGGAACTAGAAAATAAAACCATCCTGAGTGAGGTAACTCAGACGCAGAAAGATGAGCATGGTATATACTCACTCATAAGTAGATTTTAACAGTAAAACAAAGAATAATGAACTATACCTACATTGCCAAAAAATGGATTATGATTTTTTTGTTTAGTGTGCTGATTACAAGTTATTGTGGATAATGGTCATGAAAAAAGCTAAACAAAGGAGATTAGATTTAGGGTCTTGTTTGAAAAGAAAAAAGGGAACTACTGTGGATTAATGCTTTTTTACACTGTAAAGATGTGTCACTCATATTGGTTTAGTAAACACTGATTGGCCAGTAACCAGGCAGGAAGTATAGGTGGTGCAACAAGACTAAAAGAATTCTGGGAAGAGGAAAAGAGATGCAGTTACACGCCAGATACAGAGGAAGCAAGATGAGAATGCCTAACTGAGAAAAGGCACTAAGTCACGTGGCTAAATATAGACAAGAATTATGGGTTAATTTGGGTTATAAGAGCTAGTTAATAATAAGTTTGAGCTAATAGGCCAAACAGTTTATAATTAATACAAGCCTCTGAAGGTTTCTTTGGGACTGAATGACTGTGGGACCAGAGAGGACAGAAACTTCCATCTACACACTCTAGTTTCAGAGTCAGGGTGTGTTTCTTTGGCTGGCCCTTTTATCCTACAAGAGGGAAAAATTCCCAAGGCTGCACCCCTAGATGAAGAGCTCTAGGTTACTTAGATTTTCAATGACTTAGAGTATTGCATGAAGAGTCAGTCTGCTCCATATATGAGCCCTCTGGTAGGTTATCCAATTCCAAGCAGTTAGCCCTAAGCAATACACATATGAGCAATGCTTAATGAACTCAGTAAGTTTTGAGTGTGTGTGAGTGTGTGCATGCATGCATGTGTGCAGGTGTGTGTGTGTGTGTGTGTGTGTGTGTGTGTATGTGTGTGTATGTGACCATGATAATTCAAGAGTAAGAGGGTATGAGTTTGAGGAGTCAGGAAGACATGGAATACATTACAGTAGGAAAATAGAGGGATGAATGATATAGATACAGTACTCATATATAACTATCAAAAACAAGTAAAAATTTAAAGTTTATACAATGTAGGATTGTTTCCATCTTTGGGGGCTGAGGTAACAAAAGAGAATTTAGATAAAAAACAATTCAGTGTGAAGTCACAGGAACACATCTACACAAGCAGATGCTTAAATAGGTTTAGGAAAATCTAGCATGTAAGAGTGCTGTGTTATAATATATACCAACTTAAACCTGCCATCTCAAAACTGACATAATAATCATTAATAATTATTTTAATAAGGCTTATACATATCAATCATGTTGCTGAATATTTTCAATACATTACTTCATTATTATAAAATATCCTTTTATAAGAACTTCCTTTAACAGACATATTTTTTTCAGGTAAGGAAACCTAATTGGAGAGGTGTGTTAACTTGTGGACCATCATACATCCCCTATGTGGCTAGACTGGAAGGCACCCTATCTGGTTAACTCCGGACCTCACGTTCTGATTTTTTTACACCAGCATTTTCTAAACACTATACGCCTTACATTCACTTCATTCTGGTTTTTTTTTTTTAATACTGAATGTGACCCATTAAACTAATTTCCCACTAATTTGATTCACTGAAAAATCCTGCCATGGGCGATAGGCTTAATTAAAGAGCTGTTCAGCATTTGGGAGATGCTTTTATGTATCCTTATCTCATTCTGCTCTTGTATCACCATTTTGAAGTCCACTGAGGGAGACTGAAAAGTAAAGGTGGAACAGCATGGCCAGGGTCTCTCAGCTAGTCCATTACAGAATTAGCACCAAAGCCAGGCTCTGGCTCATACTCAAGGGCTGCTCAGTGTCTAACACTGGCACATGGACACAAGACATGTCCTTTTGCTTCCTGGATTATTATGCAGGCAGCCTGTCTCTTAACCTATAACTGTCCAGTTGCATCATAACTGCCACACCAACCAACTCTGTATAGCTAGTGTCACTTCAACCTTGACCTCTGCTTAAGACCTGGCAACTATTGTAGGTATCATAAACACCTAAGAACGACACAAATTGCTCAGAGGCACCTATGCATCAGTCAGACAAACATATGAAATATGTACTCACATTCCCTGTGCAGATCACACATACACACATACACACACACACACAAACTCACACACACACACACAGGCCTTTGTTTTATTGTAATACTTTGCTCTTGGTAAACTTCCATAATTTATTTTCAGTGGAGAAGTTCTGGGATTACTGAGTTGAAACTAATCTGATGTCTCAGAGCATCTAAATGTCCTGGAGAGGGGGAGACTAAAACTAAGAATAGAGTCTGGGAACAATGCCTCATGTGTGTGAACTGTATTTACCATCACAGCTCGAGGTTCGCACAAAAAAAAAAAAAAACCCCACGAGTTTTAAAGAAAACTGACGGTTAAAGAAATTCAACTTACTTTCCACATTTCTTTCTTCCCAAATATCATGTGTTTTCCTAAATCTCTCAAGAGGCCATCAGGCCCCTCTTGCTCATACACCATACATATGTGGACTCTGGATTTAGCAGACAGGTGTCCCAAGGACTAGGCTGGACAGCTGCATGATGAGATGCTGGTTGGAACACCTGAGTCGCCAGGGTCCCTGAAGTGCTTTCTGTTTATAGTCTTGTTCCCTCTGTACTGATGCCCAGGCCAAGCTGGGAGTCTGTTCAGTCTCCTCCCTGCTGGGCTTCCTCTCTTTGCTCCTCAGGCTCACTGCAAGCTGCACATCACCACAACCAAGCATGGCACACTTCCACCCTCTCCCACAATGCTCTGTCTCTTTTGTGTTCTTCACCCCCGACTTCCTTCTGACTGGGAAGTAGAGTGAAGTGGACCAGCCCCTGGTCCCTTTCATTATCTGGGCTAAGGCCTGTGCCCACTTCACAGTGGCCCCCACAGAAAGGAGGGGTGCAAAGATGAATGAGGTTATACCGGGTGTGTGATGACGCCATGAAAGTCAAGACTTTAATTCACTTGCGCTTTGCCTGGTTGTGATATTCTTTCTTTTAAATCTGCTTTCCCCTAGATCATAAGCCAAAGCCTCATGAGCATGCACTTTCAGGTAAAAGTGCTCAAGGAAAGGGAACGGTTTCTCTGAGTCGGCACCACATTTTAGAGGAAAACACTTGATTCTATTCACACACCCCTCTGAGCACCAAGAGGTGCACCGGAAGCAAAGGTCGACTCCCCACATCTTCCACTGCTTCTCCAAGCATTTCCCTGTAACAAGTCATTTTTGATCTATAATTTGCTATTTTCTCCCAATGCCTCTTTTCCAATGTTTCTCAACCTCAAAAAGAGTCTACCTCTCCCTGTTAATAGACCAGTAATTCTTCTGATGAAGGACACAAAATTAAAACACCTGCCCTGGAGTTCCGATGTCTAGAAGGAGCAGATGAAATAGCAGAAAGGAATGACCATTGCACACCCCATCTGTTCATTTGTTGGATCACTTGGTGCCACTCTAGGTGGCACCATTCCCTGGGTATATGGCCCTGGGCTCTAAGAAAGCATGTGCATGTATGTGAATGTGCACGTAGAAGCCAGAAGTCAATCTGCATAATCTTCATCAATCACTTTCTACCTTACGTTTTTATGGTGATGCCTCAATGAACCTAGAACCCCCTATTCAGCCAAGCTGGCTAGTCAGGGAGCTCTGGGGATCCACTTGCCCATGCTTCCCAGCATAGATGGATGCCACCACAGCTGCCCTTTTATGTGTCTTCTAGAATCAAAACCAGCTTCTCAGGCTTGTTCACTGAACTCTGCAGACCAAGCCATTTCCTCCGCCCTAAAGCTTGAAATTTCACTGAAACTAAAAGTGATTCAGTAAATTCTAGATTCAGCTCTCACATGTTAAAATACGTGATATCTTTCTTATCCCAACCAAACTCAATTCCCACTATTATACCCACTCCCGGTGCCATTTATCTTTCCTCTACTGTATTTTATAATCATTGCGCAACAAGAATCCTCCTGACAAGAGAGTCTTTACCCTGCCATGGGATTTCTCCCATGAGGAACAGAGCTTTTCCTAGCTCTAGTGAACTCCCCACCTCCAGGTGCTGCAACACTCATCTTCCGTGCTGTCTGCATCACTGCAATCAGTCCTAGCCTCTGGATTCTGTGAAGACCTTCTGTCCAATAGCATAGCATTGCTGATTTCAATTAACACTTTCTTTTGATGACATCTACGTACCTTATAATCTAGTCAGCCTTCTGTGTTCATTGGCTGGACATTTACACACTCCACCAACAGCAGTTCAAAAATACCAGGCACAGAGTCTGTGTCTGCACTGTAGTTGAATAAAGCAATTTTTTCCTGTCATCATTTCCTAATGATGTAGGACAACTGTCTCTTTAGTGTTGACACCATGTTAGGTAGCAGAAGTCACCAAATGACTTCAATTACACAGGAACACATGTAGAGCTTAATGCAAATACTATGATATTGTCCATAAGGGACATTGTCACCTGTACTTTGATATTGTTGGGCAACCCGGAGTCAAGCCTTGTAGGCACAGGAGTGCCTTTAGGAACATATGGTACATGCCCTTCATTCTCTCCTCTTCCTATTCACTCCCTCAATTTCAGAACATAAAGCAAAATAAACTTGGCCATATTTCTGCTTAATAGAACAACAAGTGAATTGTAATCACCTTGTTCTTGGCTGTCATGGTGTGTGAACAAAGTTCGTTTCATTGTGTAAGAAGCATCAAAGCGGTGTAAGGGAAGATCCCAACTTGGGGAATAGAAGAACAGAGTTCTGTGGCCAGTCCCTAGGTCATTTGATGACACTAGACATGGATCTGGGAAGTTCATTTGCTGTTGTTCAGTACCGTACTTCCTTGTGACGTGTGAATAGGGATGTCTGCTTAGAGGAGGCTTATGGGGAAACATGAGCTGAAAGACCTGACAAAAGCTCCCTAAACTTCTTTAGAGCACTATTCAAACACAGAGTCATATTATTGTGGCAGTGTTTAAAAAGAAAAGAAGTGTGAGCCTTGTTCTGTCCAGAGTACAGAAATTTATTGTAAAATGCAGTATTCACGCAAACAAAGGAACGAAGTTATTAATAGTCGAAAGAAATAAAAACATTAGGATTCATGTTGAACAAAAAGAGAAGATAGCTTTTGGCTTCTAATGCTTTGTCACCTGCGTTTTTTTGGTTTTCCTAAGCCCTGGTATCAATGAATGCGTGATGCTGTTTCTTTGCCTTCTCCCAGCCTTCTGTGGTTAGACGCTGCACACGAGTCACAAGGCCTCTCCTGAGCACAGGTCCCTGTGTGTAATTTACATCCTCCCCTCCATGTTCCTTCTCTGTAATCCAGCCTGCTCTTTTGTTTTGTTTTGTTTTGCTTTGCCTTTTATTTCTTTAGAGGGAAGAGAGAGGGGGGAGGGAAGGGGGTATGTGTGATGAACGCACACGATGGGTGGGTGCACACCAGGGCACATGTCTGGAGTCAAAGGACAGTTTTGTGGAAATCGCTTTCTTCTTCTACATTTACAAGGGTTCTTGAGTTTGAACCCAAATCACTAGACTTACGTAACAAATGCCTTTTCCAACCGAACCAGCTCTCTGGGTCCTTTATGTATGTTTCATTGATTTGATACATACGGTTTTTTTGTGATGATATCTACAGGCTCTCGTTCCCCTCTTTTATCCCCTTCATCCTGCTCTTTAGAGACAGTCAACTTCCATGCTGCCTCCAAAGGCAAGGGATGTGACTTGCGCTATTGGAACTCGCTCCACTCCAGGTGTCATTCTTCACACTGCAGCTGTGAACATACCAAAGCTTTCCGGGTCCAATCTGTCACTAGCTCCACAGCCGTGTGCTCTGTGCTCTGCAGTCACAACTGTTCCTACAAGGCACGTGTGCCACCAGATGAGTATTCTC
>NW_004949105.1:809768-827160 GCF_000317375.1 Microtus ochrogaster | reverse complement strand
TCTCTCTCTCTCTCCTCCCATTTCCCAGTTAACCAAATGTGGTTAGTTGGTGTTTGGTGACTCTTTCCTCTGGAAACACTAAGATATATAAGCTATCATCACACACCCTTCCGTATCACAGCGCTCTGATTGGCTGTCACGCCAGCCTTATTGCCTTTTACAGTAACTGCTTGCTTTGCCTCTGCCAATCAGGCATTCCTGCTGCTGTACCAGGGGGTTTTGTGTCACAACTTGACACAAGCCAGAGTCATCAGAGGAAGGAGCCTCAGCTGAGGAAATGCCTCGTTGAGATCCAGTTGTGAGGCATTTTCTCATTTAATGATCAATTTGAAAGAGCCCAGCTCATGGTGGGTGGTGCCATCCCTGGGTTGCTGGTCCTGGGTTCTATAAGAAGGTAGGTTGAGCAAGCCGTTAGAAGCAAGCCCGTAAGCATCTCACCTCCGTGGCCTCTGCATCAGCTCTTGCCTCAGGTACCATGCCCTGTTTGAGTTCCTGTCCTGACTTCCTTTAGTGATGAACAGCAATGCTGAAATGTAAGCCTAATAAACCCTTTCCTCCCCAGCTTGCTCTCTGGTCATGGTGTTTCATCACAGCAATATAAACCCTAACTAAAACAGCTGGCATGTCCCATTTAGGCAGGGAGGCTAGTCAATCCTCTGTAATAGCCAAGCCTCCTGCGTCATCAACTGTTCCTTATAAGGAGACATGCGTAGAACAATCCTGGCCAGGTCATATAGATCAGATTCTGAGGCAAAGGGATGGTGCAGTATCAATTTACTTGAAAACTGGCCAGATAAAATCATCTAGGGATAAATACAACCAGACAAGGAGTAGACACATACAACTGTAAGTACAGGTTACACAGCTGGCTACAGGTACATGCTACAGGGTACACCTCAGAGAAGTACAAATGCAGAATGCACAACAGACATAAATACAGCAACAATGGCCTCCACATCACATAGACCAAGGCATGGGCTCACTGGATCCCAATCACAGAGCTTCAGATCTGCAGGTGAATCAATGGGAACATTTCCTGAGGAAATTTGTCAACTGAGAAACCACAGTGAAGGGACAAGGTATGTTTTGCAGGAATGAGGCAGAGAACTGCTAAGTTTTGTTGAATCACTCTGGGCCCAGTGAGGGCTAGCTATTGTCACAATATTTGAAAAAAGAAAAAATCTTCAGATGAGAGGGCATTAAAGGACGTTTGATCTAAGCAGGCTGGCATCGGATGCCACCATTGTCCTATCATGCAACTGAGGCTGAGAAAACCTATAATGTCCCTGCAACATCACAATCTGTGGGGAAGACAGGCACCAAAGGTACAACACTTTTGAAACAGTTTTTATAAGAACATTTTTTCTGAAAGTCTGAAATTCCCATAGGATTCAGGCAAAGCTGCGTAGAACAGAAGCAAGCTCAGAGAGAGAGAGACAGAGAGACAGAGAGACAGAGAGACAGAGAGACAGACAGAGACAGAGACAGAGAGAGACAGAGAGACAGAGAGAGACAGAGTGACAGAGAGAGAGAGAGAGAGAGAGAGAGAGAGAGAGAGAACATTGCACACTGTAAAGAAGAGCATACCCTCTCCCTCACTGACGAGGCCATTACTGAACTCACACTCAGCCTTCTTGCTGGATGCAAGTTTGCACCTCATCATATTTGCCAGCCTCTCAGGGAAATATTCCCACAAACCCTTTCCTGCAGGCGTGGCAGGCCTGGGGTGGAGTGGTCTCCCGAGACCTTCTCCAGTCCTGTTCTTCCCTTCTGTGTTTCCAGAGATAAAAAGTTAAATATCGCTCAGGGGCCATGTGGCCAATGAGAATTTGCTAAGAAAATTTAAGTCAAAGCCCGTTGAAAAAATCTTGAACCCCCACACCTTCCTGTCTCACCTAGCATCATATGACCATTAAAATAAAAGCCATGTGGTTAAAAAATGTACAAATGGGAAAACTATGTGACATAACCCTGGATGATGTAGCCCAAAGATTCAGATAACAAACTACAGCCCCTGGTGCCAGTTGGAGCAAAGAGCTGCATTCAGGAGATGCCAATGCTACACCTGGACATTCTTCCTTCCTACTGAACCATCCGGGATGCAGACATCACTCACTATGTCCTCACTCCTACAGAGCACTGTCAGCCTAAAAAGGATAAGATTTTACAAGTACCCAGATACTTCATTGACCTGCAGTTAACAGAGCAGACAAGGGACAGAAGGGATGGAGAAGACATTCAGTATCTGTCCTACTTAGTTTGTCTCTGTTGCTACGCTATAAAACACTGACCAAAAATAACATGGGAAGAAAACACTTGCGTGTCACAGTTTATCATTGAGGGTAGCCAGGGCAGGGTCAGGCAGGATCACAAAAGCAGGAACCGAAGCACAGCGACCACGCACAGCACAACGAACCTGGCCCTTCCACACCAATCACCCATTAAGAAAACACTCCCACAGGTTTCCCTATAGACCAATCTGATGGAACAATTTTCTCAGTTAAGGGTCCCTTCTCTCCATGACTCTAGCTTGTGTCAAACTGACAAAATCTTAGCCGACACAGTGTCTTAATAAAATTTCTAGTCGGGGAAAGGCAAGCCAGATGTAGGCACATGTTCACAACGATAAAGGTAGTGTAAAAAGAGCCAAGGAGTGCTCCAAGAGTACAGCTTGAATAACAAGTTGTCAGCAGACGTTTGAAACAAGCTTGGAAGCAGTGATGTTGCATGGGGACCTGATGGCTGCTTGTGCCATCGTCAAAGGGAATAGCATGTCAGCACATACATACAAATGAACTCCGTGCACTAGGAGGAAAGAAAACCAGTGAGAAGCCTGTTACTTCACACCAGAGCACCCCCCCGCCCCGCATCTTCACTAACCAGGTCAAGCAGTCGCTTAGCTATCAAGTCACTTGAAGACAGAGGTCTGTCTGTGGTTTCTTCACACCTCCCTATATGTTGCGCAGCATCCAGAATGGTGCTGCCCAGGAACTGGGAGGCTTATTCAACAAGCTGGTCCTCCGACCTCCAGCAATAAGTCCTTTGCACTGAGCTCTGGAGGAAGATGGCATGTGTTAATCTGCTCCAGGGTGTTGGGCAGCCTGCTTATTGTCTTTCAGGCTAGGACATCTGAGTAGTCATCGCTGTGCGCCATGCACGTAATTACTCTCCTTCTCTATCCCTGTGGGAAGCCCAGCACCTGCCTGGAGGCCACAGAAACAGGGAAAAAAGACAAAGAAAAATACCCAGCTGTTCAGGAATACAAACTTTAAATCTTCAAACCAAGGTGGGCAGATGCCAGAAAAACTGCCCTGACAATTACCATAGGATTTGGTCAGGAAATGTTTGGGAGCATGTCTGTTATCTGCACCAGAAATTATTCTAAGTAAAGAGACATATACAGTCATTGAGCAAAGCACCCAGCATCTCTTAAGGAGATAATAATTACATTACCGTGACAGACAGCAATGAACTTAACATGAAGGGCAGGATGCAGGCTCAATGACTGTGGTGCTGTGGTCTGGAGGGACCTCCAGGAAACACATGGGGTGCAAGGGTAAGACAGGCATGACTAAGTTGGGAAGGTCAAGTGTCACATTTGATCCAGGTCTCTGGGAGCAAGAAGACAGCCCTGCCAATGGAATGGGGCTGATGTGAGCCAGGTGTTGAACCAACCAGCAGTGGCCTGCACTGGCTTTTGGTTTGTTCAAGAGACAGCAACAGGATCATAGGGTTGAAGACAAAAGGAGGAAGACCTTGGAGAGAACGTTCAGTGAGGAGAAGGGGTGCCACAGGGGGCTGATGTTGGAGGTGATATATGCTGTGAATATGTCATTTTGCCATTGGTTAATAAAGAAGCTGCTTTCAGCCAATGGTTTAACAAAGTAAAGCCAGGCTAAAAGAGATAGAGAGAGAGTAGGCAGAGTCACGGAGAAGCCATGGAGCCTCCTCCTCAAAATCCACTCAGTCTAAAACAGAAGTTTCTAGAAGTCACTGGCCCACATTACCTGTGTTCTTTCTTATTTTTTAATTAGTTTTAATTTTTTAATTTTACTTACCTGTTCTTTGAGGATCTCTCTCACACACACACACACACACACACACACACACACACACACACACACGTCAGGTCAAAGGCAACTCTAACCTCTAACTCCCCAAACTACAAATAGAAATCCAAATATCCAGAAATGAGCTCAGCCTTGAAAATAGAAGGATTCCGGACATTAGATAAAAGGAAACATTCCTCAGGAACTTGTGAGGCTGGTTCCTGTCTATCAAAATGAGTCATTTCCATCACCTCCAGCAAAAGGGACATATGGCTCTCCAATTAATGTATGCCTGTGGTACCTGTCAGCAAAATCAAGGTCCATGCTAGCCTGCAGGCTTCCTAGGTCCTTACTCACAGATATTTTCTGTACATTCCAATGCCCCCACGCCAGTCGTCTGACCCTTCCCTCCCTGGCTACTCACCCTTCTTACAACGCAGCTAGTCACACTGTTCTAGTTCCTGCTATTCTTACTCTGCTCTCTCTATTCTCTCTCTTCTGTTATATTTCCTCTCTCACAGAGAGCGCTGGTCATATCCAGTCTGCTGTCTATGTACAATCTACTTCCTTTTCTCTCTGCTCTAGACTCTTCCAGGTGCCTATAACTGTTCTCTCTCTTCTACCTACAAAAAACCTTCCAATACCATGGAGTAGTCATGTCATCCGTTTGTACAATATATTTTCTTCATCTTCATAGTCACCCCCACTGATCTCTCATTATTTTTATTAGAAAGTGAAATATTTGGTTTCATTATATGTTTAATCAAATTCTGATTCTTTGATTTTCCTCCTCCCCATCACCCTCAACTCCTTTGTCCTCCCCACCACACTTCAAGTGTCTCATGTGTCCGTTTCCTCCCCGACTCCAACACCTCCTTTTCCACTCATGGATCTCTATCCAGTTTCAGGCTCCACACCCAAACTCACTCCCCACATCCATTCTCCTTTGTGTGGGCACCTTGTTCAGCTGCAGAATGCAAATAGATTGTGGCGTTAGCAAGTGCCACTCACGGTCAAAGAGTGAGCTGAATGTCACCAATAGTCCAAAAGTAAGAGGAGTCTCATCACCAATGACCACAGAGCCAGATGAGTGTCACTGAAAGATGGGATGTATAAATGTCTGTCATGGGCACAGAGGACAGTGGCAAAGAAGGATGGCGAGTGAAGATTCCTGGAAAGATGCAGGAGCCTAACTGCCACAGAAAGACAGGCACTGGAGAAAGAAAATGGAAAATTCACATATATACATATATATGAATTTATATGCATGTAAGTATATATAAACATACATATACATATATGTGTACATGTAAGTATATATGCATGTACATGATGCATATATGTATGAATTTTTACACACATATGAAGATTATGCTATCTTGTCCCATTATTTATAAAGAATCCTGATACATTAAGGTGGAAATATGAGCCTGCTTGAAGACACACTACCCTGCTCTCCTGCATCACCAGCCTGAACAAACACAAATAGAAAATACTCTATTCCTCAACAGGCCTCAGTTTCTTCACGTGCTGGGTAGTGTAGTTGCCCAGAGGACTGTTCTGTAGCACTGCATGAAGTCTGCTTCACAGAAAAAGACTGGGCAGGGGCAATCCTTTAAGTGCTTCTTATAAGTCTTGGTTAGCCTCCAATGTCGACTAGTTTTTCAAGGGCATGAACTGTGGCGGTGTCATTACTGCAGAGTCCCAAGAGTCTAGTCTGACCCATGTTTCATCGTAAATATTTGTTTAAAATTGTTGTGCCCCGAGCTGGAAAGTGGTAGTAGCCATTCTAAACCAAAGACTTTTAAGATACCCAGCATATAAGAAGAGGGAGCAAGTCTGCACAGTTTCAACTGACTGGACCAGGGTGCTAATAAGTGACAATTGGACTAAAATTTATTCAGACTTGACTACAAGGCCTTTAAAGGCGCTGGAAGGGAGGATAATGGCTCAATCAAGACCTATCGAAATACCCCCACCACGTACACGTACCTCTGAATTATCCCAGTATTACTTCCGTATTCTGTCCCCTGTGACTAACACCTTTAAGATTCAATCCCAACGGTGTCATATCCCCAGCATCTGAGTCACTTGGTCTATTTCCCTCTCTCTAATGGGGAGACTAGAAGTTGAGGTAGGCAGACACCCCAATGTAATGTTCTTGTTAAGTGACATCAAGGAATGTTTCCAGGAAGGGCAAGATGTTTTCCTTCTGGCAAATTCAAGGGTCTGTTTCCCTCAACAGGAAGGGTTCAGGGTAATGAGATGTGCGCAGTTCTCAGGCTCACCCTTCATGTGGCATGAGATCAGTTTCAGGAGCTTGCTGCAGGACATGACTTTGATATATGGACCTCAGAATTCTGCATGCCGAGGCTTTCCCCAGGTATCTTATGCTTTCCGTCAGACACTGAGTCTGATGTTCGGTACAGCACATCCTGGGACTTAAGGATACAATCTTCTTCAAAGGCAATGTTAGGGCTCTCTGAGCTTTTTTACTATTTTATGTCCAAAATTCTTTAAATCCATCAGATAAAGAAAACCACTCTCCACAACATGTGATCATTGCTGCTTGATGAATTCACAATGCAGTACAAGGATTCATTCTTTCCAACACTGCTCACCTCGGTCTTATATAATCTGATGACATTGCCGCTGCATGGTGTGGTTAAGGGGAAGGGTTTTATCGTAAATTTGAGAGAGAGACTAGCTGGAGACTATACGAATCTCGAAGAATCCAAAACAGAGAGAAAAAGCAGACTGAACATGACCCAGCAGACTGGATGTGGCCAAGACAATCTGTCAGAGAGGGGAGAATAGCAGGGGATTAAGAATAATATAATATAATTACATTAATATAATAAGAGAAGCAGGAGCAGAATGTAGAGCGAGCACAGAGCATCAGGGTTATAAGAATAATGGTGAAGGAAGCCCATGAACTTGAGGAAGATTAGGGTAGCAGAGGAGGTGAGAAGGGCCAGAATACTAACATGGCTTTGAAATGTGTAACAGGTCCTTGTGATACTGAGGGAGCCTGGCAGCCAGTATGAGTTTTGATACACTGATAGATGCTATAGGTAGCCATTTGCCCCTTCTGCCAGAGGTTAGAGAAATGACTCCTTTTGGTATATGTGGACAAGTTTCACAAGTTCCTGAAGAATGCTGACTATTATCTAACCTCCAGAACGCCTCCTAGAGTCCAGGTTGAATACATTTCTGGATATTTGAACTGCCCTTTGGAGTTTTGGGGGTTCGGAGTTCCCTTTGGACCTGAAAAGTATACAAAAGAGAAATCTAGGAAATGGTTCTTCACTGCACAGCCCCTGACTGTAAGTATTGCTTTTAGACAATGATCAATACAACCCCTAGCCCTCCCTTCAGCAGCCTCCGTTCTAGAGCAGTTCCAGTTCCTTGTAAGAAAAACAGGAGACAATGCTTAAAAGCCAGCACGTGTTAGGACTCTCAAAAGATCAAGAGTGAAAAGTGTGGGGGCGAAGGAAACACTATGATCCATGATGAACTACCCAGAATGTTCCACAAAGCACTGCTACTCCTGAGGCCATATGAAATATTTTCAGATAAATTCTGTAGACAGCCCTTGCTTAGGCGGGCCCACAAGAATGAGGGGAGCATAGTTACTAGTTTCCTCCCCTGTTCTTGTGACTGATCAAACTTTCCCAAAGGAAGTCTGTCCTTCCCAAGCTCCCTGTGTCTCCTAAGTCACTTAGCATGGCACAAAACAGAGCTCTCGCTGTATCGCGTCCTCTGTCACGTACTTGAAGTGGGATAAGACAGAGAAATAACCCTCCAGCTTGTAGTTGTGGCCAAGAGAGCCCAGTGCATTCAGTCTGGCCAGTGGATGCAGGGTGAAGCAGGTGACTAATGGACCATAGGAGGCAAGGGGCAATCACAGTCTGAGCTGATGTTCATTGTCCTTCCCCAATCGTAGAATGGGAGAGGGTTTTAAGGAAAAAAGCTATTAGTACCTGGCTCCCTTGCCTGTTGCCATATGGTGTGATCACGCTTCTCTCTGTCTCTGAGGATCCTCAGGAAGGGTTACCATGAAACCACTACACTGCAGAAGGAGGCTATTTTCACACTAGAGCAATGAGAGGATACTCACAATGAGAACCTTCCTGACACCAGAGGCTGGTACTCCAGAGACCAGCATGCAAAGACTGAAAACCCATGGTGGTGTTTTAACTCTCTGCACTGCTGCAGGACTCTGCAGAGTCGAGGGTTACTGGAAGAAGATGCGATCTGCAATGGCCCAACCTTAAAGGGTACGTGACATCACCTAAACGCACATCCCAGGCGGTGCCACAACATCTGTTTCCTTGTGTCATAGAATGGAGGTTCCATGGCCCAGTGGTGACCTAAGAAACTTCTCTCACCTGAGCCCAATTATCATAAGGATGTCTTGAGAGAACTGATTTCTGTGATATTCAAACCTTCCATTTCTGTCTGAGGCTCTAGTTCTGATCCTCTGAGAATGTTGGCAATCACATTTAAGTAAAGATTAAAGAAAAATGAAAAATAATTTGAGCCAATTATCTCTCTGGGCCCCATCATACCTCTCAGATCTCATTAAGCTCCTTATCATGCTGGCTAGTGATGGAACTCTTCCCACTGCCCGCTGCACTGCCGGATTTGAATTAACTGGTCTTGTTCAAAGAATGGATCGTTACGTTATCAGTTTCATTAGTATAAATTACATAGCGTCGTAATTTATACTCTGGAAGCTGCAGCAGGTATTATGAGAACAAATTTGATCAAAGCTAATGCTAATGCAAGGAAAATATAGTATACTCATCACTCCTTCCTCCATGGCAGTGGCTAAGAGAATCAATGTCTTTAATGAACTTCATGAATATGCTGACTCCATTTCTGAGAGAGGTCAGTACAAAAGGCTGTGAGAGTTGCTATATAGGTCCGTGTGCTTGGAGATGGGAAGTTCATCCTTGTTCAAGATCACTAGCTAGACATGTATGGCTCTCATTTACTTTAGCCCCAGACACTACCTTCTAAAAGATGTGAAGGCACTTCCCTTCTCCATTTTTTTTTCTATGAATGTTTGGCCCAGATATTGAAATGCCTGAAAGGTTCAAGTGCATCCCCCATTCTTTAATTACTTTTCCTCATTTTATGGCCCACTTTTAAACAGGCTGAATTGGGTGGCCAAAGTTTAACTACCCTGCTTATAAGGCTTTACCCTTGGTGGCTCTTGTGTAATTGCTGTCAGACTTGTAGTGATCTTTTTCTAAATTTGGGGGGAAAGGTTCAAATTTTTAGTTAACCTTCATAATCTTACATTTAATATATATTTTTCATGGATGGATGGAGATGACTTTGGGTGTATTTTCCCATGTGAAGACCGGTGTGGATAACTTCCTCTTTTAGGTTTTAGGTAGAAATATCTGGGTGATGAACTCATCCAAAATGAGTTCACTGTGAATGGAGGAGGGGGGTCATGAGGCCCCACCTCTCTCTGAGGTACCACTGGCAATTGATGATTGCTGGAAGAAGAGCTATCAATTTTCTCCAGTGGTGTAGCCACTGATACATTGCCCACTCTCTAGTAAATAATAACACCCACAATTGCTCATGAAAACGATGCTAGCAAAACTCAGCGGGCTGAAAAATATGCATGGAAGTAGGAGAGGGATTCATCAGAAAGAAGAAAGGCTTTAGTAGATGATGGAGGAGGGGTGACACTGGCAGTGTCCTCTCCCCTCTATACTCAGGTGTCAGGATTCCTGCTGTCCTCAAGAGTTGCTTCTAGTGTCACAGACACAATAGTATAATGAACGATAAGAAAGCATATCAAAAGACACAGTATTAAAAAAAAAAGACAGTGAAGAATAAAGAGGCACACCTGAATTGTTGGACACAAACACCTTCATTAAATACTCTTCTGTACGTGTGTACCTGTATACACACTAGTGACGTTAAAAAAAAAGGAGAATCACACTACATGTGAGAAGTAACCCAGTTCCATGATCCCCAAAGTGTTCTCTTTATGGAAAGGCGTTATTTAAAAGGAAAATAATAATTTTAAGGTGATAATATGTCAGCAGTAGGCTTAAGAATGCTGAAGAAGTTTTATTTTTATAAAGTAACAATAAGAAAAGGAGCTTTGACATATAAATGAGCCATCTTTTTTTTTTTTTTGTTTTTTTCGAGACAGGGTTTCTCTGTGGCTTTGGAGCCTGTCCTGGAACTAGCTCTGTAGACCAGGCTGGTCTCGAACTCACAGAGATCCGCCTGCCTCTGCCTCCCGAGTGCTGGGATTAAAGGCGTGCGCCATCATCGCCCGGCTGAGCCATCTTATAATAATAAATGGAGCACTGATCACCTCGTCACCACAAATGTGTATGCCCTTAAAAGATCTTTGGGGTGAGTATTTGAGATTCCTGACTGGAAAGCTCTGCTCTCAAGCCCCTAGTCCTCAGGGGCACATATCATGCCCTACCCCCATCTACCTCAGCCCCAGTGACCAGAGAGCAAAAATCCTCCTTGCCACCCCCAACCATCCTCTACCACATCAGCCACAACCAGAGCACACATTCCACCTGCACCTGGAGGAAGAGTGACCACCAGAGCCACAGAGCCCACCTGTACTGATTGGAGGAAGAGCAAACCTTGGAACTACAGCCCCCATAGAGCCCATCTGTACCAATTGGATGAAGAGAGAACCCAGAAAGCTGAGGTTCCACCTAAAATGGTTGGAGGAATAAATGGGCAGATGGCCATGTAAAAATACTTTCGAAAACGTAAAGAGCAGTATGACAACATCAGAAACTAGTGGTTCCACAACAGCAAGACCTGAACATCCCAACACAGATGAAGCAGGAGAAAATGACCTTGAAAATAACTATGAAGATGATAGAGGTCATTAAAGAGAAAATGAAAAGTTTCCTTAAATATATGAAGGAAAAGACAAAAAAAAATGGAAGAAATCAATAAATTCCTTAAAGAAAACCAAGAAAAAAATCAAACAAGTGAAGGGAAGAGTTATAATTCGCGATCCTAGAGAAGCTAAATAAGAAGGTGAACCCAAAGACAAACATATAGACATCCTCCTGAATATTAACCTTCATCAGGCGATGAAAGGAGACAGAGACAGAGACCTACATTGGAGCACCAGACAGAAATCTCAAGATCCAAATCAGGTCCAGAAGGAGAGGGAGCACGAGCAAGGAACTCAGGGCCTTGAGGGGTGCACCCACACACTGAGACAATGGGGCTGTTCTTTTGGGAGCTCATCAAGGCCAGCTGGACTGGGTATGAAAAAGCATGGGATAAAACCGGACTTGCTGAACATAGCAGACAATGAGGACTACTGAGAACTCAAGAACAATGGCAATGGGTTTTTGATCCTACTGCATGTACTGGCTTTGGGGGAGCCTAGGCAGTTTGGATGCTCACCTTACTAAACCTGGATGGAGGTGGGCGGTCCTTGGACTTCCCACAGGTCAGGGAACCCTGATTGCTCTTCGAGCTGATGAGGGAGGGGGACTTGATCGGGGGAGGGGGAGGGAAATGGGAGGCGGTGGCAGGGAGGAGGCAGAAATCCTTAATAAATAAATAAAATTTAAAAAAATAAAAATTGAAATAGAGGCAATAAAGGAAAAACACCATCTGAGGGAATTCTGGAAATGGAAAATCTAGGTAAACAAACAGGAACTGCATATGTAAGCATGGCCAACAGAATGCAAGAGATGGAAGACGGAATCACAAGCACTGAAGATATAACAGAGGAAATAGATTCATCAGTGAAAGAACATGTTAAATTCAACAAATTATTAACAAAAAAAATCAAGGAAAATCTATGATGCCATGAAAAGACCAAACCAAAAAGTAATACGGATAGAAAAGGCAGACCTATCAGAATTACACCTAACTTCTCAATAGAAACCATGAAAGCCAGAGAGTCCTGGACAGACATTCTACAGACACTAGGAAATTAAGGATGAGAACTCAGATTACTATGCAGAGCAAAGCTCTCAATTACCATAGATGGAGAAAACAAGATATTCCATGACAAAACCAGCTTTAAACAATAACTGTCCACAAATCCAAACCCTACAGAAAGTGCTAGAGGGAAATCTCTAACCCAAAAAAGATAGCAACACCCATGAAAACACAGGAAACAGCTAACCTCACACCAGCAAATCCAAATGGAATAGAAACAAACAAACACTTCCAACATCAACAACAATAAAACCAAATATAACAGGAATTAACAATCACTGATCATTAATATCTCTTAATATCAATGGACTCAATTCACCTATAAAAAATACAGCCTAACAGAATGGATTCAAAAAGAATTAGCTGCACACAAGATATACAACTCAACCTCAAAGACAGACATTACCTCAGAGTAAAGTGATGGAAAAAGATATTCCACTAAAATGGACTTAAGAAATAGGCAGGTATAGCTAGGCTAATATCTAACAAAATAAATTTCAGACTGAAATTAATCAAAAGAGATGGAGAGGAAAATTTTATATTCATCACAGGGAAAATCCAACAAAATGAAGTCTCAATTCTGAACATCTATGTGCCAAATACAAGGGTACCCACATTTGTAAAAGAAACATTACTAAAGCTTAAAACACATGTCAAGTCCCAAATACTAATAGTGGGAGAGTTTAACATCCCATTGGACAGATTTGCCAAACAGAAATTTAACAGAAAAATAATGGAAATGACAGATGTTGTAACTCAAATGGACTTGGCATAGAACATTCTACCCAAATACAAAAGAATACACCTTCTTCTAAGTACCTCATGGAACCTTCTCTAAAATTAACCACAAACTTAGTAACAAAAAACCTCAATACAAATAAAAAAGTTGGAATAACCCTCTGTATCTTACTGGATCACTGTGGCTTAAAGTTAGAATTCAACATCACAAACTGCAGAAAGCCTACAAACCCAGGAAATTGAACAATGATCAACTGAATCATCACTGGGTCAAGGAAGAAATAAAGAAAGAAATTAAAAACTTCTAAAATTTCAACAAAAATAAAAGTACCCAAGTTTATGGGACTCTATGAAAACAGTACTAAGAGGAACGTTCATAGCACTAAACGCCTACAGAAAGAACATGGAAAAATCTGACACTACTGATTTAACAGCACACCTGAAAGCTCTAGAACAAAAAGAACCAGACTCACCCAGGAGAAGGAGATGCCAGAAAACAATCAAATTGAAGACTGAAATCAATAAAATAGAAACAAAGAGAAAAATAAAAAGAATTAATGAAACAAAGAGTTGGTTCTTCGTGAAAATCAACAAGATAGACAAACCTTTATCCAAATTAAGCAAAAGGCATAGAGAATATGTAAATTAGCAAATGAGAAATGGAAAAGGAGACAGCAAGTAGACACTGAAGAAAACCAGAGAATCATTAGGTCATACTTTTGGAAAATGTAAAAGAAATGGACAATTTTCTGGATAGGTACCATATACCAAAATTAAACCAAAATGAGATAAACAATTAAAAAGACCTATAACCCCTCAAGAAAATATAAGCAGTCATCAAAAGTCTTCCAACCAAAAATATCCCAGGGCCAGATATTTTCAGCACAGAATTCTACCAGAATTTCAAAGAAGAGCTAACACCAATACTCCTCAAATTGTTTCACACAATAGAAATAGTAGAAGGAACATTGCCAAACACTTTTTTTTATTTATTTATTAAAGATTTCTGCCTCCTCCCCGCCACCGCCTCCCATTTCCCTCCCCCTCCCCCGATCAAGTCCCTCTCCCTCATCAGCTTGAAGAGCCATCAGGGTTCCCTGCCCTGTGGGAAGTCCAAAGACCACCCACCTCCATCCAGGTCTAGTAAGGTGAGCATCCAAACTGCCTAGGCTCCCACAAAGCCAGTACGTGCAGTAGGATCAAAAACCCATTGCCATTGTTCTTGAGTTCTCGGTAGTCCTCATTATCTGCTATGTCCAGCGAGTCCGGTTTTATCCCATGCTTTTTCAGACAAGGTTATGGTTGCCATGATATTCAAACCACTCAAAGATGCAACTAAAAAAGAGAATTACAGAACAATCTCCCTCATGAACATTGATGAAAAATAATAAAATACTGGCAAACTGAATCCAAGAACACATCAAAAAATTATCCACCATGATCAAGTAGGCTTCATCCCAGGGATGGTTCAACATACGAAAATCAGTCAATACAATTCACCATATAAATAAACTGGGGCAAAAAGCCCCATGATAATCTATCTCATTGGATGCTGAGAAAGCCTTCGGCAAAATCCAACACCCCTTCATCATAAAGGTCTTAGAGAGATCAGGAGTACAAGGAGCATACCTAAACATAATAAAGGCAATATACAGCAAGTGAACAGTCAACATCAAACTAACTGGAGAGAAACTCAATGTGATCCCTCTAAAATCAGGAACAAGACAAGGCTGTCTACTCTCTCCATATCTATTCAACATAGGATTCAAAGTTCTAGTTGGACCAATAAGACAACAAAAGGGGATCAAGGGGATACAAATTGAAAGAGAAGTCAAACTTCCACTATTTGCAGATGATATGGTATTATATATAAGTAACCCCAAAAGTTCTACTAGGGAACTTCTACAGCTAATGTGGAAGGATACAAGATTAACTAAAAAAAATCAGCAGCCCTCCTATATACAAATGATAAGGGGCTAAGAAAGAAATCAGAGAAATCTAAACTTTTGCAATAGCCAAAAATAAAGAAATATCTTGGGGTAACTCTAACCAAACAAGTGGAAGACCTGTGTGACAAGAACTTTAAGCCTTTGAAGAAAGAAAGTGAAGAAGATATCAGAAAGCTGAAAGATCTCCCATGCTTTGGGATTGGTAGCTTTGGGATTGGGAAAGGGCGCTTGGACCGGCCTTCCCCTGTAATCAGATTCGTGACTACCCTAATTGTCATTATAGAGTTTTCATCCAGTAACTGATGGAAGCAGATGCAGGAATCCACACTAAGGACGGGCCCAAGCTCCAGGAGATGATATGAGCAAGAGGGTTTCAAGATCATGATGGGGGTATCCACAAAGACAGATAACCCAAGCCTGTGGGAGCTCACAGACTCTGGACCTACAGCTAGGGAGCTGGCATGGGACCAACCCTAGGCCCTCTGCATCTGGGTGACAGTTATGCAGCTTGGTCTTTTGTGGGGTCCCTAGCAGTGGGACCAGGACCTGTCCATAATGCATGAGCTGGCTCTTTGGAACTTATTCCCTAAAATGAGATGCCTTGCCCAGCCTAGATGCAAGGGGGTGGAGCTGGTCCTGCCTTAACTTGATAGGACATGGTTTGTTCACTCCCATGGGAGGTCTTATTCCTTCCGAATGGAGATGGAGGAAGAAAGGATGTGAATGGGGTAAAAAGGAGGTGTAGGGGAAAATGGGAGGAGAGGAGGGAGGGGAAACTATGGTTGGCATGCAATAAATAAATAAATAAATAACCCCCCCCAAAAGACCAATTATGCATGTAGGCCAAGAGATAGCTCAGTTGTTGGGAGCTCTCTTGTTGGATGCTCTTGTAGAGGACATGGGTTCAATACACAAACCGACATGGAGGCTTTCTAACACCTATAACTCCAGAGAAATTGACACCCTCTTCTCACTTTTGTTGGCACCAAGCACATACTTGGTGCACCTACAAACATACAAGCAAAGCACTCATACAAACAGATTATAAATAGATAAATCCATAAAAGATCAGTCTGTGACTTAAAGACTGAGCCAAACCAAATGGACAGGATCTTACTGTAGGTATTTGTCTTCCATAGCACACTAAGAAAGTATACAAAAAACAAAAACAGGGTTTGAAAATGATAGGGACCTACAAGGAAGGAAAACAAACCAGGATTGGCCTTCATTCACACCATTGTGCATTTGGGAGGCATTTTCATATTTCAAGGCAGAGGGTAACAGAGTTACATAATCTCCAGGAGTTTGGAAGATATATGTTAACATTTGGGATAGAAATATGGCTAACATTTCTAGTCCAAAACGAGTGGGAAGTTGACAGAGACAACTTTGGATTTGTATAGATAAGCCTCTTGTGTCTTATCCCTCACATATACATGAAAGAAAAATACCCAACAGTGAGCAAGAATAGTAAGAAGGATGAAGCTGAACAATTCCCAGGACTCACATGTGACTTGAGCTACTAGGGAAGAGCTTTGTCACACTCAGTGGAACCATCAGAACACCCTGACTAAAGTTCTTCAGCCTCGTTGGACAGGAAAATTCCCCCTAGACTGAGGCTTCTCTGGACCCACAAGCTGACAGGCACATCTTGAGAGGACGCTAAGTCAATTACGCCCAGGTCAGAGTCAACTCTGACAGCATATTAATGAAACACAGCCAATGAACAAACAGCATAAAATTCTCTTTCTGCCATCCAATCAAAATTTATGAGGCATGCAAAGATGTGGGCCAATATAACTCACTGGCAGTTGTAAGTCAATGTATAGAAAGAGACCTATAAATGACAGGGAGGAGAGAGCCCAAAGAACACACAAAACACTAATTACACAAGCCCCATATGCTCAAGACCATTGAAATGAATATGAATATCCTGCGAAGACAAGTTTTAAAACAGAACGGAACCTGTGGATAAGTACAGCATCAGAATAAAAGCATCCTGGCTGTCAGGAAAAGAAAACAAGGCTGCAAGCAAAGGCCAGCAAACTGGAAGACATGGCTCCCAAGCTGATTTCAAAATAAAGCACAGAGATAGACAAAGATAAAGGTAACAAATAAGTATTCACAGTACACCATCTAACGTATAGACAAAGGACTAAGAAATATAAATTCCACAAACAAAGCCAAAATACTTCCAAGATTGGAGAAAATTTTTTTAAATTCCATGAGGCTAGGGAGGTAGCTCAGCTGGCTCAGCTGACTCAGCTGATAGAGTACTGACCTAGAAAATTCAAAGTTCTGGGTTCATTCCCCAGAAATAGATATATCTGAGTGTAATAGTGCACACCTTGATTCCTAGCACTAGGCAGGTGGAAACAGTAGGTTCAGACATTCAAGGTCATCCTTGATCACCTACTGAGTTTGTAGCCAACCCAAAATGCATGGCACTCTCAGTAACAACAATAAGAGAAAGCTCACCAAATCCCAAACAGAATAAATACAAAAGCCTTCTGCAGTAGCCACAATCACACTGGTTAACTCTAATCATGAAAAGAGAAATCTTCCCAGCATCCAAGGATGAAGGCATGGTGGGCACGTCACTCATCATAGAGAAAGCACTTCTCAGGCATCGTGAGCCGGTAGAATGCAAGAGAAAGGCACAACGGCACACAAGAAAAAAGATGA
>NW_004949105.1:786766-809246 GCF_000317375.1 Microtus ochrogaster | reverse complement strand
GTGGTGCCATACACCTCTAGTCCCAGCACTTAGAGGGCAGAGGAAGTCATATCTCTGAGTTCAAGGTTAGCCTGGTCTACAGAGTGAGTTCCAGGACAGCTTGAGCAACATGGAGAGACTCGGTCTTAAAAAGAAAAGCAAAAAAGGATTCTTTGAGCTTCAGATCCAAGATGAGATGGCAGGAGGAGCTTGAAGAGATCCGCAAATGTGGAATGTAAAACTTCCAGGTTGATGAAGCTGATTTATTGACTTGGCAAAGGCTTACTGTTTCTGACAATGCTGTACATGATAAGGAGGCCTTCAGAATTGAAATCAACCTTCCAGCTGAGTGTCCATTCAAATCACCCAAAATCACATTTAAAACAAAGATCTGCTACCCTAATGTTGATGTGAAGGGGAAGATCTGCTTGCCAGTAATTACTGCTAAACCTGGAAGCCAGCTACCAAGACAGGCCAAGCTGTCCAGTTCTTCATACTGGGGAAATACCAGTATGTACTGGGGAATGACCCCAGACTGAGCATCCACTGAGCTGACCTAACTGAAGAATACTCCAAGAACGATAAAAAAAAATCTGTAAGAATGCTGAAGAATTTACAAGGGAATATCAGGGAAAGAGACTTCTGGACTAAAATCTGCCATGAGTGATTCCAGCAAGTTTGAGCAGAGACCACATGCCACTCTCTGGCATCTGCTTGTGGCAATTGCTAACTTTCTACAGTTTTCTTAATCAAAAGTGGTTTAGGTATCCTATAAAGAAGGATTTTTAAAAATTCAGATGTTCCAAATAAATTAATCAATAAATAAACCAACACATGATATCCTATTAAACTCGGAAATTTGTTCATTATAACACAGCTAATAATGGGAGGAATTTCCCCCTTTCTGTCTGGAAGGGACAGCCTATCCTTTAAGAATTTAAACATGTGTATTGAGCATTTCTCATTAGCTGAGAACACTGGTTTGCTCTGAAAGTCAACAATGAATAAGAATAATCTCTGTCCTGAAGGAACTTACAGTCCCAGTCTGATAATCAAATACAAGGGCACAAGGCATTCCTGTCACAGGAGTGTAAGAGCAATGAAGGAAGATCGAGGCCCTGTGTACCAGCGCCACCTTACAGGACAGGTCAGATTCACATGCCAAGGCCATCAAGAGCTGACTTGGACTTACTCCAGTGTCCTCCGGCAGACAGAGCATACAGGAAAAGCATCTAGGCAGAGAAGTGTGCCAGATATAAGAGAGCTGAGCTGCTTTGTGTGAACTGACAGAACCCATCAACAAAGGCAGGGCGACGCGAGATGGCGTCTTGGCGTGGCAGAGTGTCTATTCCCACAGACTGCACTTCTCTGGTTTCAAACCCCTTCTTATCACAGCCCTGTGGTTTAAGTAGCAATGTGTATCATCACAACACCCCTCCAGGGCTTCCAGGGCTGCCCTGAGGGGTGTGAGCAGTTCCAAAACACTCTTGTGTTTGAACACTTGGTCCCAAGCTGTTGGCTTGTTTGGGAAGCTGTGGATCCTTTTAGGCAGGAGGCATAGCATGGCTTTTGGGGTTATGACTCTCGGCTTCTTGGTCAAGGCCATGTGAGAACTGCTTGTCATTGCAAAGCTGATCCCTAACATGATGCATTGTGTTTTCTGAAACCATTTATCCTCCCTTATGATGGGTTTTCATTTGTAGCAATAAGAATCTTATAGACAAAGAGCCGGAAGCCGCATGCTGAACTATCAGGGCCAAGAATGGATTCTGGCTGACACACATAGCAACAGCAGAGCCCCAGGTCTCCCTGGCTGTGTCCTCACCAAGATTCTCACATATTTCTGCTCACGCTGCATTTCAGTACTTGCACGCTGAATGATCTTGTACCAGGCAATGATATCCTTTGGGATTTGTCTTTGTTGTTGTGTTTGTTCATTTTTTTCATGAAGCCTTTTTCACTCCTCTCGGGATACTTCTTGCCCAGTGCAGGGGCCATGTAAAAAGCTGCAAGCTACCGTGACAGAAACAAAGCAATTGCGTACCCCTGCTGCAGCTTCCATTCATGCCGTATGGCAGTTCAAGCACCCAGGATGTCTCAGGACCCTAGTGTGATGATCTTAGATCCTCCCCATAGCACACAGTAGTGCTCATCAAAGAGGTGTGGTCAGCAACAGGAAGTGAGCTATCAGTCTGGGCTAGTTCAAGCTATCAGGACATCAAGTTCAAGAATATGGGGAATGACATTTAAGCACACAACCAGGAAGGTGGCTAGAAATGCCCTCCAGTGTTGGTGGGACACTCACTACCCAGAGTGGGGCCAATAGTCACCAGAAGGGTCTACGAAGAAGTTCTCTCCATGAGACAAAGCAGCACAGGCACCTTTGCATCTGAGACTAGCTGGCTCCCTAGACATGGGGCTCTGCCTGAGGTCTGGCCTATGCCTGGCTCATTCAGCCAGAGTGCTCTGTTTGGTGGCATTCTACCTGCTCAGTGAATAGCAACTGAAAATGTAAAATTAAGAGAGTTAAGAGCTAACACACACAGTTAAAATACATGAAGGAGAAACAAACTCAGGAGTAGTAATTTCGTATACTTTACAGTCATTCTTCTTAGACAAGAAGAAATATATCCAAGATGGAAAGTAATAGGAATGATTACATAAGAAAATAAATATGCTTTCTACCCCCAGGGTATTCGAAACTGCCTAGGAGCCTGGAGTAAAGTTAGATTAGGCAGCAATGTCCAGGATTTATCTGAAAATACCCTGGTGTAGGAGGTCTTTCTGCCTTTGTGTGGCTTTTATTGGTTAATAAAGAAACTGCTTTGGGCCTGTTGATAGGGAAGAACTTAGGTAGGCGTAAAAAATTAAATGGAATGCTGTGAGGAAGGAAAACAGAGTCAGAGAGATGCCATGGATCCAACAGAGACTAATGCTGGGACTTTTACCTGGTAAGCCACTGCCACATAGTGATACACAGATTACTAGAAATGGGTTAAGAAGTAAGAGTTATCCAATAATAAGTTAGAGCTGAGGGGCCAAGCAGTGATTTAATGAATGGAATTACTTGGTACCCACGTAGCATATTTTTGAGTTGATTTTAATTTGACCTATGAGAGCAACCTTGACCATCATTCAGTAACACATCTCTCCCTCAGGCACTCAGTTACAGGTCCTAAATTTTTGGTGCTACTAAGCAAATTACGTTTGCTGTTTCTTTAAAAAAAAAAATGCAAAAGGCCCATCCAGAAGAGGGTATAACTCGAGTCAAGCCCAGAAAGACTTGATCTCGTGGAAGAGGGAAGATATGTGTGAATAGCGAACACAGTGTTGAACTGCAAGGTGAGTTTGCTAGTGGTTATACCATCTATCATTCAAGATGCAGGCTCAACAAAGCAATCATGTGGTATCAGATGATCCTGGATGAACAGCAAAGAGGGCAAGGCATTGACAGGATGGATTTCACAAAGATTGGTGTGTTGGCATCTTTCTTAGTGTGTACTTCTCAAGGAGTAGAGTGGACACTGATGGGACCATGATTACAGAAGAAGGCATGTCAGCCACACTCGTTACATGACGCTGGCTGCCATTATCATCCAGCCAGCAAGGTGTGGAGCTGAACATATACCTAAATATAAATAATGACGCTTAAGTGAAAAATGTTGAAGAGCACTGTAGATAAATGCTGATTGATTATGGATTAAATGCTACCATAGCTATCACTCATAACGTAACTTGTCATCCTTGGATCTTAAAAGAAATTTAAACTTTGATGTCCCATAATTATGACCCTATGTAATTTGAATGGTTTCTGTTAGTTGTTTTTCAAAAATCTTGTGAATGTGGCAGTTGTTCCTGAAATAATCTGGCCGTCAGCTCTCTCTTCTATTCTGTATTAATGCCTGCATTCATCTAGACATACACTCTTTCTTCTCTCTCTCTCTCTCTCTCTCTCTCTCTCTCTCTCTCTCTCTCTCTCTTTCCCTCTCTCTCTCCTCTCCATCCCTGAAAACTTTGGAAAGCTAGCTCTATTTGTTTTTATTATTCATTCAAAGCAGAACATGTCTGCTACAGCACATTGAAGTTGTTGGCTTCCCCCAAAGCAAGTCTTGCCTAGGATACCATACATAGCCCCATCTTGAGAAATGCACCTCTGTGTACCATCTCCTTAGCTCCAATGGAGAGATTCTGAGGCGATCTCCGTGCTGAAGAGCAATCATGGTTATCACAGTCAACGTGCAACCTAAGATGCAGGGACGAGGAAGGACGAGCACATCTGGAAGGGATAAGGAGAGGAAGAAGCAATCCATCCTTAGCAAGCAATGTGGAAAATGAAATAAGCAGAGCTTCTCGCACATGCTCGTGCTGCTGAGAGAGATAAAGCCATTAGCCATTAGTGTTAATAGGAAATGTATTACCCCCATGGCTAGGTCTTCCCACTTAGCAATAATCATACGGCTTGATCAGCCTCTGCTGGGGACCTTCCCTCCTCCCTGTCTATTGTCCACTTTGGCTGCTAAACTGGCGATTGTTTCCTGTTTCTCTACCCTCTGGGTTCCAGCATGCACAGACGTTGGCTTGCAGATGAGTAAGTAAGAAGGTTGTAATTTTCTTCAGCCAGGCTGTCTCTGCACTCTCCCCACAAGTGTTCTTAGGAACATAACGCTTCATTTCTGCTGTGTCCCATCTCCCAGAGGAAAACAGAGGGAGAGGCTCCCCGTCCTTCATTATCCTCACTTCCGCATCTTTCTGTCGTGTCTTTTTGTTTCTTCTATAGGGATCGGTTAAGATTTATATTCAAAATTTAAGCTTCACTTGGTCTCTTAGATACATGGAGGCTTTCTCTGGCCAAAGGTTTCCTTGTCACACAGTCAAGTAAATAAAGATCCATTTGGCCTGAGAAAGACATGTTGGACATGATTGATTTAACCGTCATTTTTAGGACTCTTAAGAGTCATTGACGTCTACATTTTTATGCTCCCATTTTTTGCTCTTTTTTTTTTAAACCGGAAGAGTACAGTGCTGATAAAGAAACAGGATCATAAACTTCTTGGCATCCCTAGGAAACTTTCATTCTCACCAGTGAAACAACTTTCATTCCAGAACCCTCCCTCTCTGTCAAACACTATCAACAATCTGGTGGAAACACAGCCAGCTCCATGAACACAGAATGAGTAAGATGCTACCTAGCAAAAATCTGGGACTCTTCCCAGGTGAGACCATCTCTCGGGTGAACCTCGGCTCCATATGAAATAATCTGGGTGGGGAAAGACTGGGTGCAGGGGAGCATGCTTTACAGAATGGTAGGCCTATGCGGTCTTGAGATGAAAATTCAGAAACTTGCAGACAAGGGAAATAGGGCCCGGGAGCAGGGCTTAATTGCCAGAAAAAAATAGTTTAAACCTTACTAGGTACACATTGAATATATCTAAACCATAAAATAATGTAAACACGTTTGTTCATGGAAGTCTCCGGAAGCAGAAAGTGTTCTCTCACGTGTAGTTTGGTATCGGTGGAGAATTCATTTCAATCCGTTACACCACTGATATATCTAATTTATAAACATTGCCAGGGTGGAATTTCACTAGCAGAGGACTACTTAATAATACCTTAAGTGTAGAGTGTCAATTTCCTATTCATTGCCTTATCTTGTCACAACAGCCTTGTGAAGCAAACAGCATGACCTCATTAATAAACAAAGAGGAAACTGAGTTTGAGACTTGTTAACAGCTTTGACTTTCACTGCAGTAAGAGTAGGATCCAGGAATTCTGAAGGCTAGAATTCCTGTGACATCATCGACATGCCAAAATGTGGGCAAAGGAAAAATAGAACAAGGAAGTATAAATAAGAGAAAGTGTAATTTATTTATTTTTTTTTTTCGAGACAGGGTTTCTCTGTAGCTTTGGTGCCTGTCCTGGAACTAGCTCTTGTAGACCAGGCTGGCTAGAACTCCCAGAGATCCACCTGCCTCTGCCTCCCGAGCAGGAAGTGTAATTTAAAGGATATGGTTTCATCTTAGGAATAGTCACTACTTCTACTTCTCACTGGAGCACAGAATTTCACTTTAAGGCAAACAGCACAAGTGAACTTAAAAGACTATGGGAGGGAAATTAACCCTAGTAACTTTGACAAATTTAGTAGCAGTCTCCTGAAATTTAGCATAAATTGAGCCCATTTACCTTAGCCGGTTTTATAGCATCCATTTGTCTATCAGGCAGACTTGTTATGGCTGTCTAGAGATCTTGCCCTACTGGAGCTCTCTAAAACTTTAGGGGAATGGAACTGGGGGCCAAGGAGACAAGGCTGGCCATAAAGGCCCCACAGCTACATGACCAGCAAACTCATAGAACATGGAACTGGAATCAATGATAGGCAAACCTCTTTCAAGAAGGCTGAAATTTTAAGGTGTCCAAATCCCAGAGAGTCAAGCTGGCCCCTTGGCTTAGTCACTTAACCAAACACCAGTCTATGGTTTACTGGTCAGATTGAATTCCCTTGTATTGAAAGATTAGGCAGGGTATGGTGATACCTAGCTATATCCCTTCACTTGGGAGGTAGAGGCAGGAGGATCAGAAGTCCTATGCCAGCCTAGGCTACATGAGACTCTAGTTCTAAATAAGTAAGCTATCAGTCCATCTGGAAAAAAATCTTGATTTAACCACGTGAGAATCTCTTTAGAAGCTGTTTTCTTTGTAGGCTATAAAACAAAAACGTCAGAGAGATCCTGGGAGTTGGCTTGGAAGACACCATACACGTGCTCATTATGGAGGTGACTTGCACCTGGAGATGTCTGCCTCTAAAATGTCGAGTGTGGTCCTCATTACAACCATAAAGACTAGAGGAGCTAGGAGCCTCTCCCAGTAGACACACAGAATGAATTAAGACACTAAACAGTGATCTTGGCATAAGGTCCCAGTGCAAGGACAGAAGCCACAGCCTCAAGGGCACCTGATTCCAGGGAATCCAGTTGCAAGCTGCGTCTTGCATACTTCCTAACAGACATAAACTAAGGCCACTGAACTTGAATCATTTCAGCTCACATGCCTGAGGGTGAAACCGATATAAAGGGGCTGTATCTTCATTTCAAAACAACAGAGCGTGCCACCAAAGAGTCTACGTTTGAGTCAAGGTCACCAGGTTGACTGGGATGAACCAGGTGAGGACCTTTGACCTTTCATCCTCACACACACTCAGGTCCTTGCCTGTCTCATGGTCCTTAAGATGCTCCTTCCCACACCATACCATACCCTGGTGTGGTATCTTCCACTGACTTCTCCTCACTCAGAACTTATTCTCACAGGTCTCCTGTTTGCCAAGACCCATGAGAAGCTCCCTCAGGCCTGTCCTATTGCCACACTCTGCTTTGCACACAGCAAGGAATCTTCCAGTCCATGACATGCAGATACCTGGCTGTCACCATGAGAATCAATGCTAAAGCGCCTCAGTCAAGGAATGGCCCTGGGTTCACCCATTCACCTGTCTCCTTTTAACTCCAGAATCCACACCCAACCTGCTCCTCCGCAGCCCGTCCCAAGATCTCATTGTCTCCATTTGGTGCCAGTTGCCTTCCCTGGTTTTCAAGATCAGACACTCTTGGGTTTTTACTCCAGTGGTCCAACTCCTTTACCAGATCCTCATATGGCCTTCCTGACTTTGACTATTCAGCTGAAGAAGACGTGGGGAATACCAACAACCCTGAATCTCTACAAATGGCTATTGGTAAAATACTCTCTAGCATACTGGATACACAGCACCACAGAAACCAGATGTGAGAGATTACATCATGATTCCAACACTTGGGAGGCGGAGGCAGGAGGATCAGAAGCTCAAGGTCATTGTCAACGTCACACAAAGTTTGAGGACATTCTGGGCTACATAAGACTATGTGTCAAAACTAACATAACAAAAAAGAAAAATAAGAGACGGCTGAATGAATGAATGAATGAATGAATGAATGAATGAATGTAGGGTGCTTTACGTTTTCCAAGGACAAATAATATATGTCATTAGGTAGAAAGAAAAAAAATCAATGTTTAACGTATCAAAGTCAGCATCCATCACCTACACATACAATGATGGCCCACACTGGAGACCAGCCCCATACAACTGCTGCAATATGAATGCAGGATCAAATGAGAGAAGAGTTTATTAACGTTATGAGTCACAATAATCCATGCAAAAATCAGTGCTGAAAAATGAGATTTCGGGTCCATGTAGCTATTAGAACCCTATATTTTATGGAAGGGTTTTGACTTGACTCATAACATGAAGCCAAGGACTACCCCCATCTGGTGTTTGCACAAGCTGCCCTAGGCGGTATCGTTGCACCTGTAAATATATAAGCATAGTCACCTTTAAGAGTTAGCAGCACTGTAAAGAGACCTACTAAAAAGTAGCCAACTTGCTTCAATCAGCACATTTTAAATAACAGCTAATCAAAGGGGAAACATTCATTTTCTCTGAACAAAAGTACTTGCTTCATTAAGCAATGTGTTGACACCTGATATGATAAATGTAAACAGCAAGTGCATATTTTCCATGCAGTGTCACCGAGAACGAAGGTACGCAGATTAGACTTCTGAAAGGAGGACCTGCCTCCTGCAGACAGCTTAACACCCTCTTCCTGCTGCACACACAAAAGGGTGCTGATGGCAAACAAGGGATGCTGGCAATTCAACTTTAATTTCTAATATAATACCGCTTCAACTACATGATCAAAACACAAAAGATGAGCACCAAATAAAGAAGTGAAAGAACAATTAGAATAGCTAGGTAATATTAACAGAATATTCTGATGAAACAAAACAAAGAGACACATACTATGAACTCTTCTTTGGAAATGTGTATGTCCTATTTTTAAGACATCTTCTTGTGTTTCTGTAGTTTCTAGAATAAATTATGCCCTCTAGCAACTGAAACCATCACTTCTTCCCCCTGTAAATACACTGAAAATTGTATAAATATTTTTAGTGTCTTACAACAGGAAAACTTGGTTAAATTATGAGGAAATTCCAAGCAAAAATTTAGCTTGTGAGGAATATATCATAATCTTTCTTTTAACAGTTTTACACTTTTATTTGAAAATTTCATACACGTGAAAAATACATTTTGACTCTATCCACCCTCATTGCCTTTCTCTAACTATCACCAGGACCCACCAACCTATCTCCCTTCCAACTTCAATTCTCTTCTCCCTATTATTTTATTATGACAATGGGTATTTCTCGGTCCCATTAGTGATGCCCATACATGCAGGGTGTAGGGTCATTCACTGGGCTACCACCAGCCACATCCCAAAACTAAAATGAGTCTCCTTCCTTCAGCTACAGGTGAAGCCTCGAGAGCGCCTCCCTTCCTACCAATGGAACTTTACTAGCTCAAGTGTTGTTTTGTCTCCCCTGGTGTTTTAATGTACACAAATCAAAGAATAGTAGATTTGTGGGCAACTCTTTACAGAATACTTTATTTTTATAATACATGAAAATTTTTTCTTAAAGATGCCTTATTTGAGATGTCATATTTGTGAAGAGTGCTGGGTATCCTATGGCTTCTTCCTGTAGTGGTGCACAGAGCCTTGTTTGGGTGGATATGAGTCACACAGAGAGCAAATGAAAAGTGTAATTGGCATCACCACCCCTCTCCTAAAGACTGTCAGGCTGAGACCCCAGGAAGAAGCAAGCCCCAGACAAAAAAATTCTTTGTTATTGTGAGATACCTCCTGTGGGTGCAAAGGAGGCATGTGGGAGGCAGCAAGTGTGTCTCCTTGGATGGCTGCCCGAGGGAATCAGCCAGAGTGATTTCATTATAGAAATAAATCTACATTACTAGTGACATTGCATCATGGGAATCTCCCCACACTGAGCTCCACCATGTGGTATTTCACTGCCCAGCAGTAGAAATAATGGCTTCTTCAGCATGAGGCCTTGTCTATGCCAACAACAGTGTTGATCTTTCCTCCCTCCAAATACCCAGATTACTTTTCTTTATGTGGGTACATTTGTTTGTAGTACTTGACACAGATCTTGCTCCTACCCTATCATCTGAATTTGTAGTTGGCACTTGGAACTACTGATTGATATTCTCAAGCCTTTTTGTTTTGTTTTATTCCCAAGTAGCTAAGCATCAAGAATAACATATGCTCAGCAGCTATGTAATAAATATATAAGTTCAAAAATGTCTCTCACAATCTCCTAAACATTGAGGGTCCAAATATAGACATTTGTTATTTCACCTTTGAGTCACTTCATCCCTGTGCTTACGAATGCTTAGCCTATCACAGAGTCCCTTCTGAAGACACCTTGTCACAATATGGCATTGCCTGTATTCTGCCATCTGAATCTCTAAGTTGTTGTGATCAAACAGGACCAAGGGAATCTACAGAAAGAAAAGTTTATTTGGGCTTATGGTTCTAGAGAGATAAAAGTCCATCCTGGCAGAGAGGCATGACAGCAAGAGGCAGGCATGGTGCCAGGTGGCAGGGCAGGGAACCAGGAGATCACATCTTCAAATGCATGAATCTTTCAAATGCAGAAGCATGAAGGAGAGAGACAGAACTATGATGTGGGAGTGTCATATATCAATCTGTTGATTTCATTGGTTGAGTAATAAACAAACTGCTTGGGCTTATAGCTTAGAACATAGGTGGGTGGAGTAAACAGAGCAAAATGCTGGGAGGAAGAGGAAGTGAGGTAAGACGCCTCAGACAGAGACAACATGCTCCCTGCTCCCGAGCAGACACAGGCGATGAAGCTCCGACCCAGGATGGATGTAGGCTAGAATCTCCCTGGTAAGCCACCTCGTGGGCTACACTAGAAATGGGCTAGTCCAGGTGCAAGAGTTAGCCAAGAAGAGGCTAGATAGAAATGGGCCAAGCAGTGATTAAAAGAATACAGTGTCTATGTAATTATTTCGGGTAAAGCTAGCCAGGTGGCGGGAAGCAGCCCGCCGCTCATATTACTACAGAACTAAAAACGGTAAGAGGTGCTGTCATTGCTCGCCCCCAGTGACATGCTTCCTCCAGCAAGGCCACACCTCCTAAATCTCACCAAACTGTGCCACCAACTGAGGACCAAGTGTTCAAAGATCTGAGTCAACTGGAGGAAGCGTTCTCCATTCAAATCTCTAAGCATTATTTCTTCTCTGAGATTACTCTTGTCTCAACACAACAGGATTGACATATTGGTGGATTTTAGGTACTTCTTAGAAAAAAATCATTAATTTATTCAAACTGCAAGTGGTAAGAACAACATAAAGTGCATGTTTGAAGACAGTGCTGTTAGATCAAATAATAAATATTAAAACAATGGCATGCTACTTCATGGCTGCTGGTCATTCACGCAGGCCTCTGCTGTCTTATCTGACTTCATGGCTGCTGGTCGTTCACGCAGGCCTCTGCTGTCTTATCTGACTTCATGGGAAAGCCATTGGTTCATCCCCAAAAACAGAACCCTGACCATTTAATGTTCACTGACTTGAATGTCTACACCCAAAGCTTGTTTAGATAAATACTGATAAAACAGATGATGAAAATCATTCCTAAAAGCGTTGAGCTAGATAATCTTAAATAAATTATTATATTACCTATGAATGGTTCTGCATGAAGAATCATGTTAGCTGGAAAAATGTTACCTTTAACAACATTATAAAAAAGCATAGAATCTCTAAATTTTAAAATGACAATTAAGGCCGGGCGATGGTGGCGCACGCCTTTAATCCCAGCACTCGGGAGGCAGAGGCAGGCGAATCTCTGTGAGTTCAAGACCAGCCTGGTCTACAGAGCTAGTTCCAGGACAGGCTCCAAAGCCACAGAGAAACCCTGTCTCGAAAAAACAAAACAAAACAAAACAAAAAAAAAAAAACAAAACAAAATAAAATGACAATTAATTATTGCCCATAAGACATTCCAAAGAGTAGGTCATTGTCAATAAATAGACCTGTATCTACCTAGAACTGTGGAAGCTTCTAGGTCTATTCATGGTATGGGTCTGTGTTCGACAGGTCAGTGTCTTCATGTTCAGTCTGGAGCTAGGCACAACTTAGCCACTAGCTCTCTCTGTGTGACCTTCTCTGTCTGTCTCTCTGAGACAGAAGGCTGAGAAGGAGGTGTATATGAAGAGGGAAAATCGGCATGCAGCCTGTGGGGCAGCTGGCCAGGCAAGCACGCATCTTACTACATGTGTTAACATCTCTGCCATTGCTGCCATTTCAGAGTAACTTCTGCCATCCAATAAGACATAAATTCTCTGTGGGAGACAAGATCATTCTTGAGAAAATCCGGGAGCTTCCTTTCTTAATCTTTCTCTGCTTGTTTGAAATGCTGATTCACTTATTAAGATCCACTCTCTTCTCTTATGAGATTACGTTGCTCTTGCTGTTATTAACCAAAACTCTGGCTTCAGAAATAAGATAAAGAACATTTCTCTGTGAAGTTGGGTTTCTTTCGTGTTATCATCAATACGTATTGACCCAGTTACCCTGAAGGTCTCGCCTCCCTGCTGAAGCAGACCTGCTCGCCCTGTGCCCCCAGTACACAAAGCTTCCATGCAGGCATTTCCTGTTTTCCTCCAGTCAGGTCAGAGTGACTTCATCCCCAGCATGCTTTCACCTGCCGCTTAGTAAAACCGTCCTCGTGTAATTTAGGGTCCACATGACAGCTGTATCTGTAACCCAACAGATGTCTAGGTAGTTAAAGTTACCCTGGAGTGTAGTGCCAGGGGACTTGGAGCCCTTTGAAAATGGTCCAGTGTTTATCATTTTTGCTCTGGCATAGTCCCAAGGGATGGCAGCAGATGTGATGTGTGCCTACTGGGGCATCTTTACTTGTCTTCGTTCTTTATATCCTTTCTTAACACCCAATAATTCTTAGCAACAGATTACAGGGCCTTGGCAATGCAAGCCAAAATAGCACCTTGAATATAATTCTATATTATATTGAACCTCTAACGAGGTCAACAGGAGTCAGGAGTCACAGGTTTGCCACACAACAGACAAGAAGGTTGGATATGTTGCTTTGCTGTACGGAAGCAGAAGCCTGAAAATTCATAAGCAAACAATATATATGATATATAAGATATCAGTGATATATAAGATATCTATCCCATTTCATCCACCAAGATGAGAATTCACAAGAAAATAAATGTGAATTTTTTTTAGTAGAAGTAATTGAATTTTGCTAGCCTTCCAACTACTACAAATATCCTCTATGTATTCTTATTTAAATTTTCTTGCATGGCCCCAATTGAGCTGTCAATCATTTTCTTGGAGTGCAACTTTCCTCCCACCCCCTCTCATATCTTGCCTTCCTGCTGCTCAATCAAATACACAAGCAAGTAAACATGCGCGCGCGCGCACGCACACACACACACACACACACACACACACACACACACACACAGAGGCCTCTGCAATTCATATGCACAGAGGTGGCAAAAAAAAATGAAGCAGTTACTGAAGCCAAGAGCACCCTGCCGTGTTTGCAGGGTGTAATATTTTAACCAACACTTATTTGTGGTATGGCTTGTACTTGTGCAGTTGCCAAGATGAACAGACTCAACTCAGAAATTGGACTCTGAATATAATGAGAAGCTGACAATCCTTTAACAGCAGGAGACAATGTGATCACAGGACTGTAAAGCCAGCTCTACAGGGTGAGTGCTATAAATTGGCCAAAACTCCTTGGCAACGTTCATCAACCTCACAACACAAGCAGTTCCTGCTCATTGAGCAGTAGTAAGGCCAGTTTTCTCTTAAAGGTTCTGTTTACCTCACAACGCACAAGGTTTTCAAACTTGTGGTTAGTCTTAAATCACCTATTTTCTGCATATATTCTGTAACATCAAAGGGAAAGTGTGCATTAAAATATCTTTGTTTCAGGACACTGACTTTTGGTAACTTGACTTTGAGTTTTTGGATAGTTGGAGTAAGTAACCATTCATCGAGGGTTTTTGTTTGTTTTTGCCCAAAAGACTAGAGTCACAGTGCAGCCATAGTTTGTGGAGGTGGGAATTATTGACTATTCATTTTTTAATAAGGTCCTAGAATAGGACCCAACTGCCATAGGATGAACAGAGGAAATATTGTGCCTTTTGTAACAAACTATAAATTTAATATTGAAGAGCTAGTAGTTATTGGCTTTCAAAGGCATTAATTGAGAGATGTGTCACTTGTTAAGAGTGTTCATGTCTCTTCCAAAGGATCTTAGTGCAGTGCACATACACAGACCTACACATAAAGAAAACACACACATGAGCAAACTATTTTCAACTAAAACTACAAATATATATTAACAGGCACTTGCAAGTAGATTAAGCAGTGCTTTATCTGATTATACAGTTTTTGTCACTAATATTTTTATTTTAACTCAGAAAATTGCAGATATTTAATGGGAAATTATAAACTGAATGGCCGGGGTATTAGTGATCCTGAGAAGATTAAGAAAAGATTAATTATGATTTGGTTGCAGTACTTTCTTAGTCTGTGAATGGCTGGCATGTGACCTCAAAGAGAAGATGATCATTAACTAAACATAATGTCATCTAATTCCAGAATAATGAGAAACTAGACCTGGGGTCATGCCTTTCTAGGCATCTTCCTTGGCGTGGTGCACACAGTCTACAGAAGGATGTCTTAGATTCCCATCCCTACAACAAAATATCTGAGTTAACGCATGAGGAAGAAAGAAGATTCATTGGGCCCACGGTTGTCCATGGCTGAGTTCGTAACTAGATGACCCTGTTGTTTTGGGCCTGTGGGGAACAGCACATCGCAGAAAAGACAAGGTGGGAGGAGCTTGCCCCACCCCCACCATGGAAGGAACTCAGGGTCCCCTTTGAGTGCATGTCCCAGTGACTTGAGGTCTTCTTCCCCCCACACTCTACCTCTCACAATCTCAGTAGCACCACAGGAGGGGCATTTAGGGGCGGAAGAGCAGAGTGTTTTCACAGAAGATGCCCCTTACTGCTGTAGCACGGTCTTCGCGTCCTGTGATTACTGTCCAGAGGAATGGGACCTTTTTGATCTTTATGTCCCATGAATTGCCAGTCCTGTTTGTAGTGACATGAATTTATACAAGGAAGAACTCAAACACAACTAGCTCTTTATTTTGATCATATTGAGACTTTCTGCACTGCTGAGTAGGCTGAACTGAACTAAGGAAGGGTGGAAGGTCTCCTGGGGCTCAGATAGCTCTGTCTTCACAGTGTGGCCACACAGAACCTGGATACTTTGTTTTAAAGATGATACAGTTGGGGTGGGGACTAGAGAGATGGCTCAGGCCCATACCGTTTTTGCAGCGGACCTGAGTTCCATTCCTAGCATTTATACTGGGTACCCATGAGTCCAACTCCTGGAATCTGACGATCTTCTCTGAACCTTAGTGGTACTTACATGGAGACACTCCCACACAGGTGCGCAAATAATTCAAACACAAAAGTAAACCGTAACAAACATGTAAGAGAATACCCCACCACAAAGGCTGTCTCTGTTACAGTGTACATCTTGAATTAATAAGAGTTTTTATATTCTTCCTATTCCTGCCATGTATCAGACAGTGAAACGTACAGAGCAGGCAAAGGGGTGAAGAAAAACTTGGATACCCAGAAACCTTGCCAAAAAGAAACAGACCCAACTCTCTCTACTTCTTGGGAAATAACATACTAAAGATCCATTCTTATCTTACAACCACTGATTAGTAACAAAGGTAGACAAACCAAGACTGAGTTACCCCACTGTCCAGCACACAACCCGAGTAGCCCCTTCCTCGGAACTCTGTGCTCACACTCAGGCACAAAGCTCTTCCTTTCTTTGGCACTTGGAAATTTCCACTCAACTTCCCACATCCACCCAAGGTTCAGAAAACGTTATGGGCTCCTCCTTCATTCACCAGGTAAAATCACCATGCTTGTCTTGTTACCCAAAGCTTATGCAGGCAGGAGTTCAGCACTGATCATTACCAGGCTCTGAATTTTCACATGAGAAGCATAATTACACATACACAGCAAAGCATCACTTGAGCGGATGATAAGCTCAATTGGTACTTGTTGAATGGATGAGAAAAACAAAGGCCCAATTCAAATAGGGGCATAAACTCATCCAGCCTCAAGAGCCTCCTGTGTTGCTTGTACTCAGGTGACCCTCCTTTTAATCTGTCAGTGGCTCCATTATGTATGATTGACATACAGACATATATTTAATCTCAACAACTTGGTAACTTTGCCAATAAGTATGTACCTGTTAAAATATCACCTCGTGCCCCCGCCCACCTGAGTTCAGTTTGCTGTTTGCTATAAGAACACTTAGCAAATGTCTATCCTCCGCAAATTTTAAGCATGTGATTGAGTTGCTCGCCACAAGAGCTGCAGTGTATATACAGTGTACAGTGTACAGTGGGTGCCTGGAAGTTACTACCTTGTACCAGAATTTTACTCTCTGTCCTTTAACTGTAACTATTTTAAGAATTTTGTGTAAGTGGTATTGTATAACGTTTTATTCTTTGGCTGGTTTTGCTTAACCTTTTATTTCTTTTTTAACTGGACTCACACAATTGCCAAAACTTACAGAATCCTTTTCCTTTTAAGACTGGGTAATGTTCCAGCACAGGCATATGCTGTGAGTTCTTTATCCAGGCATTATGTTGTGAGCAACTTCTGCTAATAGAGTCAAAGAATTCCTTATAAATCAAACAAATAATAGAGAAGATAATGAGATCATATTTTAAAACACTTGCTAAAGCAAAGCGAAGTGTGGTACTCTTCATCCTAGCACTCAGCAGTAATGGCAAGTGCTCTCAAGCTGGAGAGCGAATTCCAGACCAGCTTGGACTACATAGCAAGACCCTCTCGCAAAAACTCATGTTCACACTATATTCGTTTACTTCAAAAGAAGTAAAAAAAGAGAGGAAATTAAGCTTAAAATATTTGATAAACAGAAAATACACCATGAAATATCATTATACATTTAAATATATTTGCCTTCAAATAAATACTATATATATATGACTCTCTATATATGAATATATATGCATATATGTACATATATATATATATATATGAAAACTTTAAACCTAACTTCGCAGAGAATGATTCAACTTGTAGAGCTAAAAAGGCTGAAAAAAAAAAAAGCAGGCAGGGCTTTCCTGCCACAAAATTGCCATTCAGAACTATGGGGACACCAGTCACATATTCCAAAGTGGATTTATGGCAAGAGACATATTGGTGATAAACAAATTTCACAATGAAAAATGGGGCCATTCCAACAGACAACATGCAAATTATAAATTTTATGCAAGTAGAAATATGAATGTGAAATGCATGAGATAAATTTAACAGGAATAATTTTTACAAAACTGAGAGAACAAGCAGATAGAACTATTATTGAGAGAAAGGTACTTTGAGAGGCATAATATAAATACATTTATCCTTAAGCAACCAATAGGAAACACTGTCTCCAGTCAATACAGAAGGACACATTTTGGATGAACTTGGACACTGACCAAGAGTAGTGACCTACAGGCAAATAAGGCAAATGAACACAGCTTCAAGAGACTGCCACCATGCAGAGCATGCCTCTGGTTACATGGAAGACATTGAAAAGAGAACTTACAAACAGCCAAGTGTTGGGAAATGGTCAAAGAGAAATCATAGCTGGGAATGTAAAAATATATAATAAAATGGTTATAGCAATTAGTCATCATGAAAAGCAATTAAAGAGGAAATAAGAATAAATCTGTACTCTTAAGCACACATCAGACAGGCAATGTGAAAATAGTGACAATAAATAAATTAAAACAAAGACAACAAAACCATAGAGACCCAAACACATTGATAAATATCACAAACTTCAAGAAAGGCAGTAAAGCCACTGTGATTGCTGTTTTAAAATAATAATAATAATAATAAAATAATAATAATCTCTTTGCAAAATTGTAGAAAAGTTCAAAATACAGATCACCAACTACTATGGATCTGACAAATTCAATATGCTGTTTTAAAATATTTGTAGATGAGACTTTGCAACAAATATAAACATTTACATGAAATCAATATCCTTTAAAAGAAAACAATCAACACTACTGCTAATGAAAACAATGAACTACTTGATTAAAAACCAAATTATATAACATAAAACCTCTAGGACTGAGGAGATGGCTCAGCAGGTAAAGTGCTTGAATTAAAAGTATGAGAGCTGAAGTTCAGCGCCCCCTACTGTTGACCGAGGTTTCTGTCCTGTCTGATCCCACAGCCATTCAGCCCCCCAAAAAATACATAGAGACTTACATTAGTTATAAACTCATTAACCTATTAGCTCAGGCTTCTTATTAACTAACTCTTACATCTTATATTAGCCCATTATTCTTGTCAATGGTTAGCCACGTGGCTTGGTACCTTTTTCAGTGAGGCATTCTCATCTTGCTTCTGCATCTGGGTGACGACTACAGACTGATTGTCTCCTCTTCTCAGAATTCTCCTATTCTTGTTGCCCTGCCTTTACTTTCTGCCTGGCTACTGGCCAATTAGTGTTTTATTAAAATACAAGTGGCAGGATGAAAGACCATTGTCTGACAGCAACCCCCTTCATCCTGTAAAAGCCAGGAAGTTGTAAGAGTTCACTCAAACTACCAGCTGGCAGGAGGCGGAGGCAGGGGATCCCTTGAGCAAATGACCAGCTAGATGAAAAGATTCAGTGAGCTGAAATCAGCAACAGACTCATATGCCTTGGGTATGTGAAGTGGAGAGAGACGGCCAGCATCAGCAATGGAGCTGCGTGTACACACAGACACAGACATAGACACACACACACACACACACACACACACACACACACACACACACACCACTCCTACGAATAGTCAGACATTTCAAAAAAAGAAAAATTTCTAACTGAAACATTTTTGCCAGAAGGGGTTCACCAGTGAATTCTTTTTGGCTCTCAAATTTGAAATAATGTTGGACGTTTGCAGAAAATAAGTAATGAAGGGATAATCTGAGCAGCTAATTTTCTAGCTGCCAAAAACTGATGAAGACATCACAAAGCGAGTCTCAAACCCACATTATTCTCATGAACGAGAAAAGCAAATTTCCTCATGTAAATGAAGTCTAGAATTACAACGTCAATGATCCTTTAAGACCTGGTTTCTGGGTATATTATCAAACATGTAAGTGCACACACACACACACACACACACACACACACACACTCACACACACACCACTCCTTCCTTTATGGTCACTAGGGTCAATAACAGACCAAGTTCAGAGAATCAACACCCCCCCCCCTGCAACTATTTTGCTTCCTCCTCTGTGTGGGAATGTCTCTCCATGGTTTTCTGCAGCCCAGCTCTGCACACCATTTTAACGAGTATGTAGGCAAATTCTAAAGTTCCAGGTATAAGGACATCTGTATGAATTCATAATAGCTATCTGTTACCAGGTGATGATTCAAATGTGCCTACATCCCTAGCCTCTGTAATTATTACCCTTGGGAGCCCTGCAAGAAGAAAAAAGTGAAGACATGTTACCTTTAAAGCACTTAATATTCATGTCACAGAATGGTGAGCACCTAGCCTAATGACAGCCAGCCATCATTTGCTGATTCAAGCAGCCGCACGAAGAGGGCCAGGAAATTATCTTTCAGGAAGCTTGTACTGATGCGGCTGAACTCATGTGAGGGGCTGAGGTCATAAAAACTTCGAAAGACACCGCTGTTAATCAAGGACGGCCAGAAGCCATGTACTGGAGGGGTTTTAGCTTTCTATGTAGTGATAGGAAACATGACCGTTTTGGGGGGGAAAATCCTCTCAGGGTGAGGATTGTCTTAGAAAAGGAATTTTTTTTAACCTTGAAGCTAAATGAGAATGAGAGACGAATGACAATTCTTCTTCACCTCACATCACAAATTTTAAGTCACACATGGTTCTAGAAAGAGAGAAATCTCTGCCTCTCGCATTCATTCTCACTGAGAGCATCAGTCACCTTTTGTCAGTGTATCTACTCTGTCTACAGTTCCTTCCCCTGGTGGTCTTAGGTGATCTGATCAACTGTTACAATGTCTCACTGCTTGCATTTCCGTAATCCTCATTGAACTTAGTAATCCATAATTAATTCATACTAATGTATGCTAGACTGTGTTCTTAAAATCTTGGGCCATCATTGCATCTAGTGACACATATTCCACACTCCGGTGAGTGGCATTTATGGACTGGGCGGGATAGAAAGAACCCTTGTAGACGTGTGTGGTGCTCCTGACTCAACACTTTCACAAGTTCCCTCAAGTCACAAGGACCATGACATCCTTTCTCTTCTTCCTCCACAACAGCAAGTACCTCATCTCCATGCCCAAGCTGATGGCTCTCCATGTGACCCACTGCAAATGTGTGTCTCTTCTCACTCTTTTCTACCATAGCACTGTCCGTGTAACACGACAGATCAGGTCTGAAGGCAACAGTCTTCATGGTGCCATGACAGCAATCATGAGAGGACCAAGTCCTATCATCTCTTGCTGAAAGCCCTCCAGTCCCCAAACCATGGAACTGCAACTGGACACTCAACGCCCAGTTTCCAGGGTTCTCTGCCTCCCTAGGTGAGGGCGCTGACTGCTTCCCTTCTAGTCTAGAGGAGGGAGACCTCCTCAGAAGCCTTCCACACCAGAGTGTCAGACTCCCAAGTCAAGTCTTGGGAATGGACACATGGGCTCTTTTGTGCCACGTGGTGTTTGCTTAATTTGTGCCTTTTTTTTTTTTGTTTTTTTTTTTGTTTGTTTGTTTTTTTTAATTTATTTATTTATTGAGGATTTCTGCCTCCTCCCCGCCACCGCCTCCCATTTCCCTCCCCCTCCCCCGATTAAGTCCCTCTCCCTCATCAGCTTGAAGAGCCATCAGGGTTCCCTGACTTGTGGGAAGTCCAAGGACCGCCCACCTCCATCCAGGTTTAGTAAATTGAGCATCCAAACCGCCCAGGCCCCCCCAAAGCCAGCACGTGCAGTAGGATCAAAAACCCATTGCCATTGTTCTTGAGTTCTCAGTAGTCCTCATTGTCCGCTATGTTCAGCAAGTCCGGTTTTATCCCCTGCTTTTTCAGACTCAGGCCAGCTGGCCTTGGTGAATTCCCGAAAGAACATCCCCATTGTCTCAGAGTGTGGGTGCACCCCTCGCGGTCCTGAGTTCCTTGCTCATGCTCCCCCTCCTTCTGCTCCTGATTTGGACCTTGAGCAAGGTCTAACTTGTGCCTTTTAACTTTATTGTCTCTTCTGTAGTTTCCCGTGCCCCATAGAATGAGGGACTCGGTGGTATTCTCTGACAGTCTTCATTATGATCTCTGGGCTGTGGCATCACCCAAGCACCTGGGCAAGATCTAGCAACACCAAAGGTACCAATTCCCAAGCTCCTCCTCCACCCACACTTTGAGTCCCTAGAGAGCAGGAATGAAGCATTTACCTTTCCATAGTTGGCTACAGAAACTGGAACTGTCAGACGCCAAAGCTGCCTCTGTCATAGCCTCATGTGCCCACAGCTTTCGAGTAAAGTCGTGAAACTGGTATCAGGAAAGAGAAACCAATATCTGCACATTAAAGCAAGGTTTTCAGAGAATGGAAACAAAACGTGCATTAGGAAGGAGTAGCTGGAAGAATGCAGGTGCCGCTGCAGAGAACTCTTGCTCATTACGGTGATGACTTCCTTATGCATAGCGCAGCTCACTGAAAATGCTGCCTACTACTGATTATGCAGAGTGTCCTGATTTAATTTAAAGGTCAGTGGGGTCCTCTCTTAGAAATTCCATTTTCTGCTCTAAAATGGGGGAAAAAATAAATTTGAAGAAACAAAATCTAACTGTTCTAATTCCAAAATAAAATAGGTCATACATTATTTACAAGACACATTATACATGGATCATTTTAAACATATATTTCTGATATAAGGTTGTCATATTTGATAAACAAAATTGTGATGTACAGTGAAATTTGAATTTCAGACCAACACTCACGTATTCCATGCTATAATATTTGGTACATATCCATTCTAAAAGAATTTCATTTACCTGAAATTCAAAATTAACTGTTAGACCTTTATTTATGGTATATATCTGATAACACTATTCTAATATGAGGTGCAGAAAATAATTAAAATAAGATTGAAATTTTTATACATTGCAAACCTACACTGTCCTTTCTTAACTTGTGGATATTCCATTTTGTGGGTAGCTGTGTCATGATATGCTAATTATTCATCATTAAGGTTATTACTGTATGTGACCCTGAATGACTCTGGAGAAATTTCCTGAAAGTATATTATTTTCCAGTGGAGCAGGAACTGCTATAGTTTTTTCTTTAGAAATTGGTCAAACCAGGTATCAAGTAAAAGAATCTACCCATTTTTCCCAGTTAGATTTTACTTCAGCTACAGAATGATGGCACCTCCCTTTGTTGTGACCACCCCCTGCTCTCAGCACAGCAAGAGTCTGCTCAGAAGAGTTAAGGCTAAACTGAGCCCCTCTGGAATCCAGGGATTGA
>NW_004949105.1:769386-786586 GCF_000317375.1 Microtus ochrogaster | reverse complement strand
GACCAGGATGGAGCGGTAACAGAAGATCCCAATCAGGTGGGCTCTCTCTGGGTGAAGTGCTGGATGCCAGCAATATTTACATGAATTAAATATTGGTAAGTGGAAGAAGAAGGCTCAATGAAGGGAGTTAAATCAAAATAAAGAGAGAGAGAAGACAGCAGAGAGGAGAAAACGAGAACCTCCAGTATCAGCTTCACGTTCACAGCAGAAAATGGGGCTGAAAGACCCAAATCCTGCTGAAAGCAGGAGGTGTCAGAACCACAGACACACAGTCAAGGCAAAGCACAAGAGAGGACCAGATTAAGAGAGGCCGAGAGACAGCATTTAACAGAAACCATCTAACCCGTTTCATGTTTAGAGATGAACAGGCACAAAGACTGCAGAGAACTGATATAGGAAAGTGGACAGCAATCCTGAGAATTGCCCGTGTTTGTGAATAAAGAAGACAAAGACTCAAGTGTAATCTCAGAAGATGAGAGGTAGTAAGATGTGCAGGAGACAAAGAAAGTCTCAGACACCAGATAGATAAGCAAGAATACTTGTTTGAGAAAAACAAAATCCCAGAATGAAAGATGGCATTCACTCACTAAAGAAACTTCTAGAAGACCACAGAATTACTTTGAAGGAGAAAAAGAACATTGAGGACTTATTCTGTGGATGCTCCATACTTGGAGAAAATGGAAATTTCTTCATGTTCAAAAGTAAAAAAAATTAGAGAATGACTCAGGATGAAAAAATCATATTAAATTCAGATTTTTTTAATTTCCAGTGTCAGACAACTTCCAGTGTTATAATCAGAGAAGTTAATGATATAAAGTTCTACACTCAGTCTTGAATTCAAGGGTAAATTGGTTGAGAACTGCTTTTATACTCAGTACTGAGCTGGAGATGGCCACACACATAAGGTGTAGATTTGGGAACAGTGGGACTTAGAAAAATGACCTTACGTCCACAAGTATTCAAGTCTAAACCCCAAAGAAAGCAGGCTCCAACCAAGGCAGGACCAGGCTATACCCCACCACACAAGTCTACTAAATTCTACCTCTGAGGCTGCAGCTGCCTCCCTGGGATGTAGGAAATATTTCATCTCTTAGTCCAAAGCTCATCCCTTAGGATGAAAATGGATGAAAGAACTCAGTTTTTCTCAAATAGGAGGAGGGACTGAACTACAAACCAAAAGCCCAAATTAGAACTATGAGTGAGCAATTGCTTGGGATTGCCCTGCCCACACGGGCCCAGATACTCAACGCTCAACACATTGCTGGAGACCAAGACATCTTTCAGAGAGATCCAGTGGCCAGTGTCCCAAAGGAGGTCTCAGCCACATGGAGTACTTTCCTTTTTCCTTCCAATCTGTCATCCGAAAACTTCCCATGGTTCTGTGGTCACTGAGGCACCCCCCATGACTTTGTGCTAATGAAGGACTTGTTTCCGACGGAGCTATGTATTCTCAGCATTGGCCAATCTCATATTGGCCTAGGAGCAGCCACATCTGTGCACTGCCATGCCTTCCTGCAGCCACACTAGCCTATAGCCACATGTACCTGTAGTCACACACGCTCACAGACAATTCTGACTATAGCCACTCTCGCCTATACACAAGTATTGTGGTTCGAATGAGATTTCCCCCATAGTCTTGGACCTTTGAGTACTTGGTTCTCAGTTGGTGGTGCTGTTGGGCAAAGCTTAGGGGCTGTGGCCTTGTTGGAGGAATTATGTCATTGGAGGCAGACGCTGAGGGTTTAAAAGACGGGTGTCATTTTCAGTTTGCTCTCTGCTTTCTGCTTGCACTTTAAGATGTGAGCTACTGCCATGCTCCCCCTCTTGCCCCTCTGGAACCCTAAGTTCAAACAAGCTCTTCCTTCTATGGGTTGCCTTCCTCAGTGCATTTTCTCACAGTAATAAAAAAGACACTAATTATGCCCTGCCTGGCTAAAGACACTGCCTACAATCACACCGAGCTGAAGCTGTATCCACCTGCAGAGAGATCTGCCAACAGGCATACTTGCCTGGATGCACACCTGTGTCCATCTTCCCTTCCGCCAGCCTCTCCTGACCGAGCTGCTCATATTGAGTCTAAGGTCCATAAGCAGAGATCAATGAATGGTGGTGCTCATCTTGATTTCTCTCTTTATTCAGTCCAGATCTGGCAATAGTGGCATCTATGCCCAGGGTGGGTCTTCCTGCTTCTGTTAGCCTCATATTTCACACACATGCCCAAAGACTTGTACCCAAGGTGATTCTGGGTCCAGCAAGTTGGCAATCGGTATTAACCATCACTTATTTGAAAAACGACACAAATACCACTTCCTGTATGGCATGGAAACTTTATGATTTAAAGTAAGACTTTTATTCAAAGACTTCAGAACTATCAATGAAAGCCAAATGGGTTTTAAAATAAATAATTGCTATATTTCATAAGTGCCAATAAAGTTTATTTCTGATGCTGATCATTAGAAAATATGGATTTTAAAAAGTTTTTTTTTAAATAAACAAACTGAAAATCTTCTAGAAAGAGCACATTATTCCAGCTGGGCTGCCTTAACATCACTCCACTGCTGGTGGCGTCAGTGAAAAGTAAGACATACCAGTGGAACCGTATTCCATCCCAGGGTTTGCACTGATCTCATTTCCGGTAAGGGCTCTCATCCTGGTTTCAGCTGGCTGCCTTCATGCTGTATCCCCACATAACTGGCCTTTATAGAGTGGTCAGAAACGGGGTGGGGCGAGGGTTCCTTGAGTAGTGCATGTGTCATTTTACAAGTGCAGTAGCCCTCTCAGGTCACATACGTAGTCTAATTCAAGCTCAGTTACTCCCTTATACCAACTGCCGCCACGCTGAGTAAGGGATCAGCAGAGGGTCAGTTCACAGTGAATGCCTTCAGACAGAGGACCTGGGAGGAAGAGAGGTGGGTCTGCCATCAAGGACACAAAGGAAGACTCAGGAGAGTACAGAGAGACAACAGAGGAGACAGACACCAGACAAACTCTGAACTGGTATGATTTCATTCCCTAAATAGAAAGTCACCACCATGCACAAAATGTGGCAATGTCCAAACACTAAAGTATTCACACGTCGTGGTAAGCAGATAACCAACAATGATGAGAGTCACGGGGCTGATAAAATAATGTAAGACTCTGACTCAAAATAAAGCCCAAAAGGGACAGTTCTAGCAATCTACTCTAAAGAGAGAATTGTGTAACTTTCTGAAATACATATAAAAAGACACACAAATGCAAAACTGAGTCTTTTCTTTTTATTTTAAAGTCAAATTTATATGATATCATACAACACTTAGTTTACACTATTTTACATTACATGAAATTTAGGTCAAATCAATCAGTCACATATTGACAATCCTGCAGCTGGCATATTTTCTTTATGTTTGATTTTAAAAAAAAATAAATCTTTACTCAGGAATAAAGGTTAACATCTGCGGGACAAATGCTAAGAGAAACGTAGAAACACAGCAAGCAAGGGAGACAGGCGCTGCAACCGTCTAGCTCAAAACACGGTCTGAATAGCCTGCTGCACACAGGGGCACTGCAACTCTGGGGGGAAGTGCTTTTGAAAGGCGTGGGCAAGAATGCAATCGAAAAGAAACAAGAGGCAAGGTGGACAGAAACACATGAAGTTCTTGGGTCTATACAGAAGTGAAGCATCTCACTACTGCGAAGAGCTCTGGACTAAGCTTCATGAAATAACATCATCACACTGGGAAACTCTTTCACAAAAGAAGAAACCGAAGGCTATAAAAATGAACTCAGTATTTGCTCCTTTGCATGCAGAGCAGGGGGGAAAAACAGAAACTTCTGCTGGGTTCATTTTAACATGATTCCAAAGGGACATGCTGATGGGATTGTTTACTGGAATATTCATGAGAAACAGATGAAAACAATTTTGGATTAATAGGGGATGCTGGTGGCATATGTAGGCTACAAAATATAGAAAAGTCAGTAGCTTCTCTTTTAACTGACAGAGTAATCATAAAATCATACCAAAATAACCTCCTCCCGTAAACAGCTAAACACACTGCCAAACAGCAAATGTTAAAACATGTGCACAGCTACTCAGGGAAAGCTAGAGCCAGGAAGAAAGTACTAGAAGACAGCCTAATAACTGGAAAGTGACTAGACATCAGGACATCAATGTGATAAAAATGCCAATTCTAAGCAGATTAAGATAAGAGATAAATATGGGGAATTGATCAATTCTAATCAAATTATGTATACCAAGAAATTACCTTTAGAGACTTGTCCCCTTTGCCACAGAAGCTGAAACCTAACACAGCCATGTCTCAGCATCCTGAGGAATGAGCCCCAGGACCCTACAGTTTCATCTCATACCATCATGGGGAATGAGCCCCAGGACCCCACACTGGCATCCTCAGCATCATGAAGACTGAGCCCTAGGAGCCCCACACTGCCATCCCTCAGAATCGTTAGGAATGAGCCCCAGGACCCTCTGCCCTTCAATCCCTTGATGAGCAGATCCCCAGATGTACAATTCCTTCACCAACAACAGCGATATTTACACACAACAGATGCACTTTCTATTATTTACTTTAAATCATTTCTGGGTTGCTTCTAATGTCTAAATAAATATGCATGCTAAGTAGTTATACTGTAGTGTCTGAGGAATGATAACAAGAAAAAGTGAGCCTGTTCAGTCCAGATTTGGCATCTTCTTTGGCCTCCCTCCTGGGTGTGTAGATAGTATTCTCTCTGTGTGTCTTTACAGGCACAACCACTCTATTGGGTGTGTCTGGTATTTCCATTTTATGCTCTAATAAGTTTTTATGAAGACACCAGTCATTCAAACAAGGGATCACTTTAGAGGCCTCATTTTCACTCAATCTCCTCTTCAAAGGACCGCTCTTCAAATAACCTAATCTATGATGAAGAATTCAATCCATGGATTTGCAGAGTCAATGGTCAGCCCACAGCAAAAATGACTGAGGCAGGAAAAGGCAGTGATTAGGAGCCCACCTTATCTGATCCAGGGGCAATGAGCAGAGTGGAAGGTCCCATTTGACATCTGCCTCTAGACACACATGAACCCCACCTGCCATGAATCTGAGGGAATTGTGTTTAAATGGCAGAAAAAAAGATACCTGGATCTCTGGTTGGCCACAAGGAAGATACCCCTTCCCAAACACACACACACACACACACACACCTGCATCAGCCTATGTCAGATATAATGAAAAAACACCCATTTTCCTTATGTTTTCCCCACCAAAGCAATATAAATTAGACTGGAAGAGACCCAAGTTAACACAGTGCCTCACTCTGCAACCATAGTCTCCACCCATGAAGTTTGAAGCTTTTCATAATTTCTGACAAGATCTTCCTCTGAGTTTTCCAATATTTTGCAGAAGAGATGGTGCAGTCAGTAATGTGTTTGCTGCACAAATCTAAGTATCTGAGTTTAAATCCCCAGAACTCACATTAAAAACTAGTCATATACATAGTCTGTGCTTGTACTTCCAGAATGAAGGAAAACCCTAATGCTCACTGTATGTCAGGCAAGTGCCAGGCTCCTGGAGGACGTCCTGTCTCAGAACACTTTGAAAGGTAGCCTTTGGCCTCCACTGAAAGACCCCCAAGGTGGGCTGCCTTTCAGTCTGGAGAGACCCTCCCAAGGAACAACGAGTCCACACATGTGGATGCAAACAGCAAGAGGTTTATTGGGTGGGCACAGGTACCTGTGGGCGGCAAATCCTTTTGGAGGACTTGCGCGCTTTCAGGTTGGGGCAGTGGGTTTTTATGGGGTAGGGCAGCAAAAGCGCGGGTACAGAAGCGAGAGGCGTAGTTACAGGGTTTTCATTGGTCAGTTTGAATGTGGCCGAGCTCAGAGCGGGGCAAAGCCCCTAGTTTCCGAGAATTCAGCCGTGGGCTGTCTTGGCTCTTATCTAGGGCCGACAGGGTGTCACGCCCGGCCACATTCTTGGTATTCCCCCGGTCCTCCCCCTGGCCCAAGCCACAGGGGTTCCTATCTTGTTTTGGAAGCTTCTAAAACTGCCCTTTGTTTAAACCCTGGATATTTAGTACAAGCCTTGCAAAATGGCATTACAGGTGCTAAGTTGTTTAACAAGCTTGGCGGGGGGTCTTTCAATAGGAAAGAGGGCAGCAGAAGCAGATTACAGAAGCAAATGCGTGGTTAGTGGTCAGTTGGAATGGGGCAAGGGGCATAGGTGGTTTTTCCTTTCCCAGCACAGATGTATGGCAACAGATTTCCTGTTAATTGATGTCCTGTCTTATCCTATTCTATGGATATAGATAGCCTGCTTTACAGCCAGGGACCCTGACCTCACTCTGTACTTACATTTGTTCATCAAAAAGCCTTGTGAAATGACATTTCTAAGTTTGGCACATATGCTGGCTATAGGCATCCTGTTTCCCCAAGCAGGCGGGATGTTCTCATGAGAGCAGGCCAGCTGCGGGTTCTGGGGGGGTGTTCAGAGGGTCTTTCACCACAAACACACGTCTTCATGCACACATGCACAGATGCACCCACAGAGGAAGAAACACACACACAAACTGTCTGAACAGTAAGGAAAACACTAAAACCAATCAATTACTCATAGATGGAAAAACCTGGTGATCAAATTCATCAAAGCAAAGTTGGCTTTTGAAACACTTCACATCTATAGTACTCATTTTTAATACTGTTTTGATCAAATCTCTGACAAAAGAAGTTGAGAGAAGAACGGTTTACTGTGGCTCACACTTTAGTCTGTCACAGCAGACAACATGGTGTGACAGGAGCTTTTACTTTCTGTGGTGATAGTAGCACAAAACTACTTGTGAACATGTCTGTGGGCATAAAGAAGGTTGACAGCATCTACCAGAAGCTGGGAGGGGCTAGAACCCCCAAGACTCACCTCCCAATCATCCACTTTCCATAGCTAGGTCTCACCTCCAAAAGGTTCTACATCCTCCTGAAACAGCACTGCAACAGGACACCAAGGTGTTGGAACACACACACTAACCTATGGGAACATTTCACACTGAGGTCATGACCACAGAACGTGTCCTAGGGAATGACCAGTAGTGAGAAAGAAAACAGGGGACAACATTCCCCACTAGCACAGTCTGAAATACACCGCAGCACAAAGGCATTAAATAAATGAGTGTTGCGGTTGCCGCTCCAGCTACATGGTAGAAACATAAAGATCTACTGACAAGGAGATCGTGACCCAGTCTAAAACAGAGGCAGCAGCAGTTGAGAGAGGTGTTTATAGCACAACAGAGGACATCTTGAAGGGCTTGTTATTCTGCCCACTTCTGCTTTCATTTGGTCTAAAGTCATCCCACAAATGAAAACCTGGAGACATTAAACCTTTTCCAATACTTCAAAGACAGGAGCCAAAGGGCATAGCATCTACTGAGCAGCTCTGAGGATACAGAACAGCACTTTAATCCCAGGGCCAGGAGCAGAGGCTTCTCCTCAAAAGTGAAAACACACAGTGCCCACACTAACGGAGCACCCCTTTAATTTCTGCCAGAGATAATTAGAATATAGTCCTTGGTTGACAATTACAACACAGACCATGACCATGCATGTGCAAAACTCACCATTAAATAAGCCATGAAAATCTGTGCAGAAGCCCAAATCTTCCTAAAACAGAGCAGAGGCTGGAACAGCACGGGATAGGGAGAGCTCATAACAACCCAAACGAGAGCCTTTTGCTTAGTTACTCCAGAGTTCCCCAGAAGTTTTACACGGTCATAGCAGAACTCGTGGACTATGCAGTGTTCACAGGTGCCCACACCTTCATGCTGTCAGGGTAATGTGCTATGAACACAGGGGGCTTCATTCCTGTGTCGGTTTATTTAGTCTCAGTATTTCTTTTCCAGACACACCATGCCTGAAGTGTGGTTTAGAGTTGCTGCTTTAGAGATTTAATTATTTTTATTTTATGTTTATGAGTATGACTATAGCCATGCATGTATACCATGTGAGTACCTGGTACCCACAGAGGGCAGAAGGGGATATCATGCTCCATGGAACTGGAATAATAGACATGAAAAAAGAGTAGAGAAGGCAATGGCCCTCCCCTGTAACAAGAATGGGAACATACCATAGGGATGCCCTGAGCAGTGAGCACAGTACACCCAGGACAGAAAACAGCTCAGGGAGTGCACAGGCAATAGTATCACCAAGGTGATTCAGAAAGGAGAGGAGACATATGCCCTGTCAAGTCAAGCCATCAAGAGGACATTTTTGCTGGCTTCTGCGAGCCCATCAGAAATGCCAGCTATTGACTGGAACTACATGCAGACTCCTAAGTTTGGAGAAGGGCTGGGAGTTAAAGGATACTTGTGTTATCTTCTGTGATATCAGTTCAACTTCCCATGTCATGTGACCAAGGAAACCTGAATATCACTTGGAGATGAGCGACGAGCGAGAGAATCCTTCTGGATGCTGACATTTATTCTCGGCTGTGAAGCTCACTAGCAAATGAGCTGGCTGCTGAGGAGCAGGCGGAAGCTCCAGGTCTCGGCTCCTCCCCACTACACCTCACACCTGTGAAGGAAGCCTCCCTAGAGAAGAAAGGGAAGGCTGCATGCTGCGTTTACTCCCTTCGGCGTACTACAGGAATTAGTGGCAACGGTCTCCCTGTGCTTAGAGAGAATTTTATGGCTGAAGACTGATACAGCTGAGACAGGGAGAAAAACACACAGTTTGATAGCAAGCTATACACTTTGGAAGTACAAAAAAAGGAACCATGTTTTAAAATGCAACCCGTAGAGCAAGGAGGAAGAATGTGGTGGCAGCATGCATGAGAATGGCCCATGTAGGCTCATATATTTGAATGTTTGGCTCCCAGTTGGTGGAACTGTTTAGGAAGGACTGGGAGGTATGGCCTGCTGAAGGAGGTGTGTCACTAGGGGTGGGCTTTGAGGTTTCAAGAGCCCATGCCATTCCCAGTTAGCTCTTCCTGCCTCTTGCATGCACATCAGGATGTAAGTTCAGAACTACTGCTCTGATGCCATGCCTATATGCCTGACTGCCACCGTGACAGTCAGGGACGAACCTTCTGAAACTGTAAGCCGGCTCCCAATTAAATGCTTTCCTTTATAAGTTGCCTTGGTCATGGTGTCTTTTTACAGAAATAGAAGAATGACAAAGACAAACATCAAATTATAGAGAACAGTTTGAAGGGACCAATAAGATGGCTCCGCAGGTAAAAGTTCTCACTGCCAAGACTGATAACCTGCATTCAATCCCTGAATCACACAAGCTGTCTACTGATCTCCACGTGTGTATTAATGTGCACTGTGTACATGTGTGCACATGCATGCACATGATATATAAATATATGTAAAAATAGAGAAGTTAGAGGAAATGGAACTGTTTTTGAGAACTTGGCTGACTGTGGTTGACAGTTATAACCATAACCAAGCCCATCCAAAGCCCAGATGATGAGTATATGAGCCACCTTACTGAAAGAGATGTTCAGGTCTCTCATAGCTGATGGGTCTCTGCAAAGGGAAAGACAAAGCAATGTGGCTTCATCAAATAACAGTGGCTTTGTAAGTGCCTTGTACATGGTCTATTCAAAACCTTGCTATGACTGTAGTTCAGCACACTTTATTCAACTTAAAATTCTTCCAAGCATCACTGTGATCCAAGATATTGAGAACTCAGGATAGCTGGACCTAGGGCAGAGGAAGTGCCAGAGGGTGCCACTAGAACTCAAGTATTTGATTTATAGACAAAGTTTTAGGTTTTCAGTGCTCTGGGATAGACCAGAATTCACCCTCTGAAGCAGAAGGCACGGGCTGTCTTCTCACAGATCCTACAAAAATAAATAAAACTAAGGCTTTTGCTAGTTTCTAAGCAGTTTTAAATATAAGGACAAATTATTCAGAAATCAAGGAAATTTCCCATCTGCTCCATCTCCCCACAGCTGTTCTCTTATTAGCATTTCACACCTGAACCTGAATGCAGCATTGTTACCATTGATGAAGACATTGCTGTCACCAAAAGTTCAGACCACTCAGACATAATCAATGAGGCAGTGGGTAGAGGACACGGAAAAGACACGGAAGAAACAAATCCATGTGGTTAAGTGAAGCAAGTCAACCCTTAAAGGCTACAGGCTGTGTATGTCTTACATTTAGATTAATGAATGACATGGCCGAAAAGGCAAAGTGATGGAGTTGTTGAAGAGATGGGTAGTTGTCAGTACCTCGGGCTGAGGCGGGGTGAGCAGGGAGAACACGGTGAAACATCCTGCACGGTACACCACATTCGAGGGGTCACCCAGCCCTTCTTCTCGGGAGCCATCACAATTCTCTGCTAAGATTCCGGCAAGCTCTTCCAGGATAATTTCCACACGGACGCCCGAATCCAGACCCTGTGACAGGCAACCATCCATAGACTGATTCCTTAGGAAATAGACATGCTAAGTCCAACTCCACTGTTGGTTTATATCCTGCCATTCATTAATCTAAAAAATCCACACAGAGCACCCACCGTGAATGAGACACAATGCATAGATGGTGTGAGAAATAGAGCTGTTGAACAACTCAGACAGAAACACCTGTCCCCATGGAGCTGACAGTCTATGGAGAAGGTTCACAGCAAACAAAACAAACAAACACAATTCGTTACAAGTTAGAAGGCCCTGTAAGGAACAATAGGCTAGGAAAATGAGTTGAAGGCTCACTTCTCTCACTTCAGGTAGGGAGTTGTGACTTTAAGTTAAAGTATCGGGAAGGCTCACTGGAAATGTGGTATCTAAAATGTGTTATTAAAGGAGCTGAGGCAATGGCGTCAAGGTGATGCTTGAGAAAAGACATGTTCAGGGAAAGGGCAAGGGTGTGTGTGCAAACGGCTACAGAGAGAGACCTTCCCCGCAGACATCTTCACAGGGATATAACCAGGACAGTTGAGAGCAGAGCAGTCATGACAGAGGAGGAAGAAGCTCATGCTTTCCTTGGATCATTTTGAGACAGAGTTGAAAATCCATGGTAGGTGACGCACTGAAGTCCCCAGCCCAAGAGGATGGGATAGAGGAGTTCTGGGGTGGGCGATTCTAGTTCAGACCAGAGCAGGGCCATAGCTGGGGAAGAACCAGGGGGTTCTAGACACACACATGGATGAAAGAAGTAGATAGGACCTAGGTGTGCTAACTGACAAACTGAGGAGTGAGAAAGAAAGGAATTGGGGATGTTGCTGGCCCTCAGTAGCTGAAGGGGGTGGGGGTGGAGGGCTTCTTACTTCAAAGACACCTTTGAAGACAGGAGAGGCAGCCCTCATCCATGCAAAACATCCCAACTGGCCTGACATATCTGGAAAGTGATCAGAGTGGGCAGATCAAATAACACTCCAAGTTCCAGGAAATGAAATGAAAAATTAGTCCTAGCCAAACACATCCTGGAAAAGTTTTCAACTTCAAGGATATGGGAGGGAGGGTGTAGCTAAGAACTATCAGAGAAAAATATTACCTACAAAGGAAGGAAAGATGGCCTTCTCTCAAACCTTACACATAAGACAAGGAAGAACATCTAAAGAGACAGATTGGGAATGAGTGTGATCCTGGAGTTCTCCACACAGCCCAGTGATCTTTTATACATGAAAAAAAGGAACACATTTCCTCAGGTACAAAGACAGACTGCAGAAAATTTTCACACATGCAAATCTGCAAAACTGACTTGACTACATAAATGTAAATTCAGAATGGGAGACTCGTGGAATTCGTTAACTGCTTCATCTCGGAAACTCCAACAAGTCAGTGTTCCTACAGGTAAAACATCCATGGATGAGTGCATAACACAGTGTCACCTTCAACAGGGGGAAACTGAGAGTCTCAGTTCTAAAATGTGGATGATGCCACTATGGGGGTGAAGCTGTCAGTCACTTGCAATCCAGAATGATTGATCAATGAGAAGCTGACATCTGTGTCTAGAGATGGAATGTGGAGAGGAGGGAAGTGGACGGTCAGTACACACAGTGTTAGCCTTGGCGAGTATGGGGTGTGGGGTTCTGCGGTGTGGCAGTGTGGTTATACATAAAAATTACACACACACATATTATATATATATATGTATATATATATACATATATATATATATTAATCAAAGATTTAGAACATTCTCACCATAAAGAAAGGGTAATTGTCCAGGGGTGAGCATGATAATCACCATAGTCACCACTCAGTGTATCCATAAGCTAAAACATCAACTCCATTGCATCCCCTGACTGTTGCACATATGTGTCAATCAGAAACAGTCTTTGTAAAGTTTTTATGCTCTAACAATAAGTTGTTAGTGCTATGAGGGTAGCATAGTGTTTAGGATAAGAGAACAATGTAAAAATGACCATATGCCAAGTATTATATAAGAAACGCCCTCGGATAAAAGAGATTGGAAGAAACATCTGATCAGCAGGATGAAAGGGACTTTTCAGCCACATTCCTCCCTTAGCTTTCATATTTATGTATTTCCCTCATATACTGATTTTATAACATAAAAAAAAGAATTCAAAATGTGGACACAATTAAGTGGAACCAGAAAGAGAGGCAGAGACACACAGACAGAGAGAATGTGCACAAATAGCAGTTGCATAAAGAACAGCAGGTTATGACTCTGAACTAATAGGACAGAAATGGTGGGCAAGAGTAAAAACTTGAGTTCTCGGATCTAAACCAGGATCAGATTTCCAGCAAAAATTGGCAAACATGAACCAGTGTGAAGATAAATAATGACAAAATTCTTCAATTCAAAGAATAAAAGAATCTTGCAATCTTTGAAACACATACCGAATGAGGGACAGAAGCTGTGTTTTCAAAGCAAATATGAACTTGATAATATCATTTGCTTAAAAGAACAAGTTTGTGACCCAAGGATGGCAGCATCTGAGCCCAGAGCTGCTGTCATCTGTACGTGAGCACAACCCTACAGGAGCCAAGACTCCTGTCTGAGGCTTTATCTGTGCGAGTCAATGGAAGCGATGCCCACCATATGAGCTGGAAAGCATGCAGACAGGAGAAAAAAACATGAATAACTACGTGGATTGCAGGGTGCTTTATCTGCAGTGATGAATAAGTCCAATTACCTAATTTGGAGAAGTGAAAATATCATGAATGCGGGTGGTCTACGCCTCATAGAAACTAAAAGTAAATACAGCTAAGTGAGGAAGGTTGCTAATGAGTGTGATTAACTGTATCGCTGATGAAACAAACAGGAGGTTTTTAATATAGGGAAATATCTCATTTCAAGCCTACAAATTAAATGAGTGATAAACATAGACGTAGTCTGTGGGGGTAGAAGGGAAACAGAAGAGCTAAGCCTCAAAATTCTACAGGAAAGCTGCAAAACAAATAGCCCAGATGGAGATCACCCAGGTGGAAAACTGCAGAGACAAAGAGATGATAATCTTCATGATGAATGGGAAGAAAAGCCTTGCATCTGTAGTAGCTATTTTTCGCATCACCGTGTCCAAATCCCCAACAGAAACAACTTCAGGGAGTAGACGTCTATGCTGGCTCATAGGGTCAGAGAGATGTCAGTCTAGCCTGGTGGGGGGCACAGCAGCAGGAGCAGTTCACAACATGATGGCTGGGCTCCAGGAGCGTGGGGCTATAGTTTATGGACACAGTGTAGACAGAGGAAAGGAGAAGCAGGCTAGAAGTAGGGATACTTAGAAGCTTCCACGCCCCTCTTTCAGTGTCTGTTTTTATATCTCCTACAGACTCCACACCTCCAATGCAGCATTATCAGCTGGAGATGCATTTACAAACATTCGCCTTTAGGAACTTTTCAAATTCAAACTGTAGTTACATCCAATGTGGCCTTTAAGAACTGAATATGTTTTGCATGTCCCATACCATGGAACATGCTTAGATTACCAGGAATAACACAGAAATCACTGAAAGCCACTGTCTGGAATGTTCATGCCTGAGGAACTAAGTGAGTTAGAAGCCAAACTCTGAGAAACTAGACCTAAAGTAGATTGAGCTCCTAGCTGCTCTTTCAGAAGCTGTGGGCTGTGTACTATCGATGTCAAAGATTTAAGGTGCATCCTGTCATGATTAGTTTATACTGTCAATCTGACATGATGTTTAATAACCTGGGAAGAGTCTCGGTTAGAGATGGGTTATCTAGATCAGTTTGGTCGGTGGTCATATCTGTTAAGGTTTGTCTTGTGTTTCTTTCGTTAATTTGCTGCCCAAAAGAAGAAGAAAAACTTCTTCCAGGGAAAGAGGACAAGATTTCGTGCTGAGATTGCAAAAGTCAGTCCACCCTGACAGTGGCATGTGGAGGTGAGGGAGGCAGGTTTCCCTTCTGATTCCAGGACGTCTCAGTAAAACATGAACATGGAAACTCACACTGAATCCATTTCTCTCCATGGCACCAGGTCCCGTGGCCAGGCATGATGCTGAGCATGTGGCTGCAGTTTTCATCACCATCTGGGTCATACTCTACTGTCCTCTTCTCCTGTGTAGTCCTGGCATGAAAAGGCATGGCGGAAAGAGAACTCCAGGCAGGGAAGGTGTTTTTTTCTACCAGGAAGTCAAGCACATGTTGGAGCAATGCTGTAAGATGGATTTCAGTACAGTGATGGCAAGAACTCATTCCACGACGACATAAATCTCCCACCACAAAGGTTTGACAGACTTACAGAAGATCATGGCAATCAATCATTTGTCTGAATTGGTACGTTCTTCCTTTTGTGTCACTGAAAACACATGGGTCTTAATATTGTTTTATGAGATTAGAGGGCTGGGCTCTGCTGTAGTCTGAGGACGCCAACTTAGCATTTGTGGAATTCACCAGGACACCACCAGGATACTTTCTTACACTGTGTAAAACTTTGTGGTTTTAGTGTCATTTCTTAATTAGTTCTTAATGAAATTTTATTTATAAAATTTATAATTTATAAAATGCTCAGCCCCCATATACCAAGTCCTACCACCCTGCACACAGATGGGGTGTGAGCTCAACACAGCTTCATTCATGTCGTGATCCTTGGGGATCCCAGTGTCCCCATATTGACTGATTAACACTTGGAGTTTTAATGTTGCCAACTTGGAGTGGGTTTCTTTGTTCCATTTTGTTTTTGGAACAGCCTCTCACCAGGCTGAACCTGGCAAGGCTCTCACCTCTTCCTCCTGAGTGCCGGGATGGCAGGCATTCATCAGCTAACATTTGTGGGTTTTCCAGGTTAATGGATGGTGATAATCCCTTGAGTTGTAAACAAATAGTATGTAAATGTTATGTTAATACACCATCAAATAATCCACGCAGAAAGGCACACAAAGAAACAGAATTTTCAGGTAGTGGAGATTGCTCAGTGGTCAACACCTGAGGACTGGCACCATTTTATAAGCCAGGAGGATGCAGGAGCCACCTGTAATCCCAAAGCTAGGGGGGCAGTCAGAGGTCTCAGAGGCAAACTGACCAGCTAGAAGAGCCATACTGGTTGGGTCTGGGTGAATCTTACTTCAGTAAATATGCTGGAGGGAGCTTGGGGAAGCTTCCCGGTGTCAGTTTAAAATCTCCATATGCACACACATGCATGCATGCACACACGCACACACATACTCACACAGACAAAAAAATTAAAAAGATATCCATGTACTGCTCCCCATTCCAAGAGCTTGTCTTGGGGAAAGGAGAGCCTGTTACCTACCATTTTGATGTTAATTCTTCTATATGTTCTCTGTATGTCTATACATAAGAAAATAGTTCCAGTCTCTGCAGGTGCAAGTGTGTGTGTGTGTGTGTGTGTGTGCACATACGTGCATATGTGTGTGCTCAATTTTCTCTCAGGGTAGAGAACTAGGCTGTTTGAGGCTGCATTCTTTCTAATTCATTACCCAACAGACAGCCTTGAGCTACTTCCCATGAGACTCATCTTAGCCTCTCTGAACTGCTTCTACAGTTCCAGTTGACAGACTGTTTTGAGCCCTGGCATTGCCACATCTATTTTCTTTATTTTTAATATTAAGAAATTCCTTCTAATTTTGTCCTCTGGTCGGTGGTCCTTGTTACCAAATAATACTTTGTTCTTCATCTTCAAGTGATGTCTTAAGAAAACTTTCAAACCCTTGGAAATAAAAAAACACCAGAGATGTCAAGGCAAAAATTGCAACATAGGCAAGGTGGTAAAATCAGTTGAGAGTGAGGTAAGAAAAATAGCCACCTGAGAGAGGATGGCCAAATAGGAAGAAAAATACAAAAGCAGAGCTATATTTGAATGGAAGAGACAAAAGAAAATATACAGGCATTGAATCCACAGCAGTCCAAACAGAATACTAACACATTTCCTCACAACACTAAAGAAATGGTAGGTACCAAAAAAAACTATAAACAGCATAGGAGAGAGCTGCCAGGAGGAATTCTCAGACGCAGTAAATGCCCTGCAGCTGTGGCTGTCAGGCTTGCGTGCCTTGCCTTAGCCCCACCCCTACCTGCACCCCCATTTCATGCTACCCATAATCTCACATTTGCTCTCACCCTCACAGAACCCTAACTCTTCATCTCTAACTGACCTTCACGCCTTCTCTCTGCAGGGAAATCAGAACACACTCTAAGACAAAAAGCCTGCATTCTGTATCCCCTGGGCATCAGGGTGACACAGCATTCCTCTGTGCTTCAGAAACTTGAAACTCCCACCTGAGGCATGTCTCTGGCCCTTTAGAAGGGCCATCTTCTGAGTATCAATCACTGTCAACTTCGGATGCCAGCACCCACTAACCTGCCATTTGGAGCCAGTTGCTTCATCCTCCTGCTCATGAATTTTTATCAGCCAAGGGGCACTTCTTTGGAGGTGGTCTGGAACCATGTGACATGTTGGGTAGGTAGTAAGTGAGGCCCTGTCCCATTCCACATTCTGTTTGCATCTTCTGATTTATCCTGACACAGAGTCACCTCTTAAAGAACAACCTAAACCCTCCATAATCTATGCAGAGAACATCCTTCACAGTCTATGCAGCAACGAGCATCCTCCAGCTCTGATTGGATGAGACAGAGCTACTCAGAGCCCACTCCTCCCAAGTGAAGAAGGCATCCCAAGTCACTGTCTGGAGGAGAAAAAAGGACCCTGGGCAGTCTGATGGCTTGTCACAGCAGCCTTCCCTCCTAGTGATGCTCAGAGTGTCCATACCTTGGGGAAGGCTAAAAAAGAGTGAAGAAAATCCTGTGTCTACTCAAGACATTAAAAGACATGAGTGAGCCGGGC
>NW_004949105.1:753898-769261 GCF_000317375.1 Microtus ochrogaster | reverse complement strand
GGACAGGCTCCAAAGCCACAGAGAACCCTGTCTCGAAAAAACAAAAATAAATAAATAAATAAATAAATAAATAAATAAATAAATAAAAATAAAAGACATGAGTGGTGCAGCCTCATGTTCTTCCCAGAACTATCCACTCCCACAGTGAGTTGGCATGTTATTCAAGAGCTGATTTAGACTGCAGGATCAAGGGACACTGTCATGACCCATGTGCTAGGCTGTTCTACACTACATGGCTAGCATAGGAGGCCATGTCAGGTAAAATCAATTTGGCTGCAGTGAGGTGACAAGCACCTCTACATTTAAGTGGCTTCAAAGAACAAGTTTTCCCTCAGACCGTGTAACCCTCTTGGGTCTGCTGAAGACTCCCACGTCAATTCTCTGTTACCATGGAAACTAGGTTGGAAGACCCTTGGAGTCACCCAGAATGCTTTTTTCCCAGAAGACACAGAGAAGCTAAAGTCACTAGTTGGGAAACCATGAGGACACCACAAATGGGTACAGGACCAAAGGAGTCCTCACCTCAACCATCTCTTCAATGGTGAGAGCCACTTCGTTCAGATGCCTCTCTGCCTGGCCAAACTGTGTGTTTTCTGTGTTTCCTGCTCTGCTTCTCCCCCACAGTCCTCACTGTAAACCTCGCTAAAGGCAGCGAGGAGTAACCGTTCCACAGGCTGAACTCTATACTGTGTTAAAGTTGGCCCGCCGGGTTTGGATTCAGTGTCTCTCAAGATTTCAGGACACAGCAGGCTGGGGGAGGCGGGAAAAGGCATCCAGATTCTTTCTCCAGAATGTGGTATGGCTTGACTTCTAGCCTAATTTTCAGCAGGGTCCTTGCTGCTGTCTGAAGCTCTATGAACATCATCATTACTGGCTTCATTTTGATCTGAATCCTGGGGACACTGAAGGATCGGGTCAGAACACTCCCTGTTACTGCAGCCATGCCTCATGGGCACCTAAGCTGCAGCATCTGCGATAACAATGTCAAAGCTATCCCTGTGCATGGTGACACGATAGGTTCCAAATTAAACTCAGCTGTACTACAAGATTCCCTTTTGAAATCTGAAATAACTGGCCCTACCTCTCAGAGTTCTTGAGAACCATGCACTTGGTAGACTGAAGGCATACACTTGGTATCTAATAAATGCTCATTTCCATGCCTCTCCTAGCTCACGGTCAGGGTCACCAGTGCATTAACCTTGGTGTTATCTGAGACTAATCTCTCCCTTGGACTTGTACGAAAGATCTAACAGCTAAGCTGCTTTGCCCAGTGTGCTGGCTGCGGGAAGCAGGGTGTGAGCAATGCCTCGTTAGTGGCTAAACTAATCCAAACCTTGGCGAGCGGCAGGACTCTCCAAACAGACTCGGGATGGAAAGTCGGAGGCACACAGGCCAAAGTATGGATTGCCTTCTACACGGTCCTCGCCAGCTTCAACACAGCTCTCAGAGGCAGGTTTCTTTCCCGAGGACACTGAGAAATCGTATGGAAATGAACTAAAGGGAGCCTTTGCCCTGCCTGGGTGTCTCAGCATTGGTTTGCTGCCCGTTCCGATAAGGAAATGTGCGGAGCCATGTGGATGCTGTTGGCCAGAGGCCAGGGAACACTACAGAAGCTTGGAATGCAGCCCAGAAACAACATCCAAGGGATGAGCCTAGGCAAAGGACAAACTTAGCACCTGCTAAAGGACCAAGAACTGTCGTTCGGGGATCTTCGGGGGGCTTGAGGATGTGTGGAAGGGCTTCTGAAGATGAACACTGTTCTAAATTCCAAGTCAGAGTCTACATATGTGAATCTCGGCAAGGAAGGAGTCTGTCTCTCATCAGGGTCTCAAAGTGATCCAGGAAGGCAAAAAAGATTCTGGAGCTCTGGGAAAGTGGATGCAGGGAGCTTTCTTTGCATGTCAGACTTATTAAATTTATCACATGGCTTAGTATAACTAACCCTTGGTCCTTTAAAATAATCCAGCTGCTAGATTCCCCCAGCTTCCATTTAAATGGTGCCTATAATTGCTCCTGCCAGTTTAGCCTTATGTCAGATGAAGCTGTCTTTTCTGTTGTTTCTCCCTCTGCTGTTCCTGTGTCTTTCTGTGTATGTATACACATGTTCTATGTATGCACATGCATGTACTGCTATGCATGCACATATGTACTGGTGCATGGGAAATCAGGAGATCACTATCAAGTGTCTTCCTCAGTCATGCTCCACCTTACTTACCCTGGAGACAGGGTTCTCTTAATGAGCCTGGGGTTCACCAATTTAGCTCCAGCCCTTGGCCAGAAAGTTGTTGTTGTATTGGATAACACATGGGAGACAACATCTCTGTATTGCTCCTTGGCTCTATAAAAACGAAGCGAAGGATTGGGGGTGACATGTCCTAGCACTTCAGAGTACGAGGACAAGTCCAGAAAGATTATTATCGTCTACAAACGTCACGGTGGTAAAAGATTATTATAGTCTACAAACGTCACGGTGGTAAAAGATTATTATAGTCTACAAACGTCACGGTGGTAAAAGCTTGACTTCTGAATAAACAAAACGCCATCTTATATCAACCAGAGAGTCTTAAGGATCGCGTCAAATAAATAAAGGAATGAACTGGGGGTTCTAAAATTCCACCTTAGAATCTAGGGTTCTGTTAACTCAGAATATATTCAGTATCTATTCTTATAAATCTGGCTGTAGCTTGTTGAATATTCAACACATTTCAGATACTACCATAAGAACTTTATCTAATGATTTACTTAATTGCAACAATTGTGACGGATGTGCTCATTTTTTATAATTTACAACACCAAAGAGGAGAGGTTGAATAACTGTTCCAAGACACGACCACCGCAGAGCAAGGTGAGATGTCACTTGGAAAGACAGAGATCCCACAGCATTTGGGTTCCTGGCTTCATTCATTATTCTGTTATACTTTCTCTGCTCTTCCTCTCTGCAGCTCAGCAATTGCTGCTTTTATGGGTTTTTGTTAATAATATTTCAACTGTTTTTTTTCTTTAATGTATCAATGATCTGTTAATTCACTAGTGTAATTCCCCAATTATAGATCAAATTATAGACATTTTAAAAGCAAGTAAAATTTGTTTCAAAATAAAATAGACAAATCCTACTTCTTGATATTAAAAAAGGAAAGACAAGTCAATGTATTTCAGTGAAAGTAAACAATCAACTGGGAAAGACATGAAATTAATCCAACCCTTTAAGACACATAACTGTGAATAAAAATAAATCTTAAAACAAATATTTTAGTGGTCATACAATAAGTCTGTAAGAAAGACTGGAACATAGATAAAAAGTGTCAAGTTTTGAGAACAAATTTCTTTCCCAGCACTGGGGAGGCAGAGGCAGGTGGATCTCTGTGAGTTTGAGGCCAGCTTGGTCTACAGAGTGAGTTCCAGGATAGGCTCCAAAGCTACACAGAGAAACCCTGTCTCAAAAAAAAAAAAATCTTGACAGCTGCTAATCAAAATAGAATCACTCCCTATGATGCACAGTACTTACATTTTCTCCAAACCAAACACAAAAGGTTTCCAAAAGCACCTTCTGATTGGGCTGTTCCAAAGCTGGGGACAAATGAGCCCAGAATTTTCCCCTTGGCAGCAGGAAATAGAAGGCTAGCCCACTGCACTGACAGGCTCACATGGGAGCTGAGTTTTAATGCTGATAAGGCAAAACTTCCAAGAAGCCAAGTGAGGTCCCTGGGCAAAAACTTGGGGATCTTAAAGAGGTCTTGACAGATGCTGGATCAGAGGAACTGGCATCCTGTGGGGGAAATGAACGCCTGAAGACGTTGGGACAATAATGGGGGTAGAGTTGGGACATAAATTCTCTGTGTCCTGCATGGGGAACTGCCAGCCACTGAAGAACAGAGCACAGGGACGGCAAGAGCTGGGTCAGTTCCCAGAGCTGCACCTTGTGTCCCTGGCCTCCTACGCCTCATCGGGGGTGTGAGGCTTAGGTGAAATCCATTTGACTTCAAGAAAATGAGCTTTGCACCTAAGCTCGGGAAGTCGGGGGTGAGGCAATTAAAACCAACTGGGCTTTGTCTGCGTTCCACCGCCAGGCAGAGGGTGGTACCCGCCAGAGCATCTTTTCTAATAATTAGCTCCCATGAGACCCACAAGCGAATAGACAAACTCTTGCCTTTATCTACCTCCGCAGAGACACTCCTCCCCACAGCTCTCATGAAGGGTTCCACACTAGTATAAAACCGGGTCCCGGCAGCTGATCATTGTCCTCAGTCGGCAGACTTCCTCATCGGTACAAAGCTCACTGTGCAACGGTTTAGTTCAAAAACAAAATCTGAACACATCATACCTATGATGGACTTGGGGGAGGCAGAGCTGCTGCGGAAAGGGCAGAACTTCCCTCAGTAGCCACAGAAGTGGCGCCCAATTAATATCTCAGCTGCAGAGAGGCGCTGATACAATCTGGAGCAATAACAACTCCGTGCAGTGAAGTTTTAGGAAAACAGATTTGCCTTTTACTTCCAGGTTTGGTGATAATTACTCAGAGCGGGGCTGGCCAACTGGCAGCCCTATTGAGTCCCTTCCCTTTGCCTGTGCCAGAGAAAGCTCCCACATTCCAGATGAGACTTGGAAGTCCAAAGCCCATATTGAATCTTTTGGAGCAGAGGCTGGTCTTCTCCGGTGAGCTCAAAGAGATTACTAAAATTATTCTCAAGGGAGAAATTAGCCTTCTGAGGAGAAAAAGATGGAGGCGAATTACATTCCGTGAAAACGCCAGGCAACGTGTGAAAGTGGGAATTGCTTCACAGCTACGAGCAGATTGCCATGGAGAAAGGACCTCAGCATCAATGCTCTGCTTTCAGGAGGTTGTGGCTGGAAAGTATCATAGTGTATTTGAAGGACTCTCTAGCATCTTGGCAGGCAGAACACACTACCCTCCTACCAAAGGCTGAGAGTGCACATGAGACCTTATCTTCATTTATTTTTAAATCCATCAGTTGGCTAAAATGGCAAGTGAGGAGATGGCATTTCTGGAAAGTCTCTAATCCAGAATGAACTCTCCCACCTCTTGCCTGCTTCTTTTTAGCTTTTACATAGTTCCCTGATATGTGAATCTATTTCTTTCTGAGTAAGGAATGAGCTCACAATTAGAAGGTAAGAGCTGGGTTAGCCAAAATGAAGGATGTATAAAGAAGTCTTAGAAAAGTACACTAGTTTGTAAGCAAACAAAAAAAGAAGTTTTAAAGTAGTTTGGATATAAGTAGCCTCCATGGGTAGACAATGCTTCTCCCCAAAGATGCAAATTATTAAATCTCATAAACAGTGACCAGACACCTCCCTGTGAATTATTGGTCAGAGAGATCCCCCAACTCCCATCCACCCCTCAAAACAACACAGGCTCTTGGAATTGTTCTTGGTTGTCAGAGGGTGAGATCCATTGGCTCTGGAAATTGGACACTGAGAGAAACTTGGGAAGGTTATAGGACTTGAAGCCATGGAGGCTTGATAGATGAAGTGTGATGGACAAGAGGGCTAGGTGGGTTTAGAGCCTTGCCCAACTTCCAGTTCTCACTCTCTGCATCACTGATGTGGAAGGAGTTGTGATCTCTCAGGTTCCTGTTCCTTCTGCCATCCTCCCTACCATGGTACTCTTCTTTCTCAGAACTAGAAGCCAAAACAAACTTTTCAATGACTCACTTCTGGCTATGATGTTTTATCACAGCAGCAGAAACATACCTAATATGACCTTGGGAAATGATCGATGTCGAATAATGTTCACTCCAGTTCTGTTGTGGTGTTGGAAGATTGGAGCCTATTTAAATAGATTCCAGTAGAGGCGACCAGAAAATGGGAAATATCTCACAGTGGAATGTTGTATAACCATTATAAGCAACTCTGGAATGATCTTAAAGTCATATTGATAAATGAGAAAAAGAAAACATGCCAGAACATCTCCAAAGAGACTAAGAAGAAACTTCTAATTTGACTTGTCAATTAAATGGAGATAAGTAAACAGAAAACTATTTGCATTCATTGTGGGACTTTTTCCAGGTTTTCTGTCTTGTACACATACTTAGTACATAAAATAAAGAATTAAAGTTCATGAGGGCAACTTATTGCAGAAGGTATATCCAAATGGTAATTATTTTTAGAAGCTATGGTATTGTTGATTCTATATGTATTAGGAAATGGAGTCATCAAAACCTCAATCCAGTGTCAACGAAAGCTGTCACACGGGGATCTCCTAAGCAGCCTTCAATGAGTGAACAGATGAAGAAAATGTGACACACACATACAAAGGAATATTATTGCATCATAGGAGACCCTGTGAATTATTCTCATATGCAATGATCTACTTTGCCAATCTCCTCTGACATATGTTATACCATATGCATTCGTGCAAACTATCTCAAAATATTTTAAGAACAAAAGTATGTATAATGTAACTATACATAACCCATGACTGTATGAAGAAAGATGGAACATTTCTGCTTTTGAGCTGAGCAACTGCACTGTATGCCAATGGCACATCTCCCTTATCCACTTTTCTGTAGATAAAGTTGGCAATTGCAATGCAATGGGAATATCGATGTAGACATCTCTTGGAACCCACATATTTTCATTGGACAGGGTGTGAAGTGACTTTACACAGTCACAGTGAGACAAAGACTATGGACTGCTCTCTAAAATCCAGTGTCATGGGAATAGAGTAGAACGGTCATTGCCAGGTATCCAGGAAGGGAAGAGTGAATCTGCTTTTCAGCAGAGAGAAAGTGTCCATCTATTACATACAACACACACTTCAAAGCTCTTCAGTATAACACAGCTCTGCCCATGGCAAATACTATGGTGTGCACTTAAAATGTGCTAGCAAAGTATAATCCATGCTAAGAAACTTAAGATAATTAAAAGAAATAGACACCACAAGTGACTGGGTTTCACAGCCTAAGCACAATCACACACACGCGCACACACAGACACACACAGAGAAAGAGGGAATGTATCTGAATATCCACAAAATATGTCATTTGCAAGAAACACATATTAAAAGATCATTATAGTTCATTAAACTAGAATGTTCGTGTGATGCTAAAATTTATGTAACATCTGAATTATGTAACTACAAATTTTCTCTAATAGTAATACTAATTCTTAAGATTAAATAAAAAGTGTTGTCAAGCTCTCAGCTAGAATTGACGAAGTCATTTCATGTGTCCAAATAATTAGAACATATGAAGGTGTCTTTAAGCATAAGAGAGGCTGTGTAAATACCTGGTGTTCATATGGTTATTATGTATTGCTTATCTATGAGAAACTGTCAGGAAATTATTCCCCTTGGAATATGAAAAGCCTGATTTTAAAAATTTGTGTTTTTGTTCTTGGTCAAAAAAAAATGTATCAAGCTAAGTAGCTGACTCAATGGCTTGAGCCTGGACACTTCTGGCTGCAGACTCTAAGAGTTGCCTCTAATTTCAAGTGACTCCTCTCTTAAGACACAGTAAAACAATAGTGTTTCCTCTTAAACAAATGGAAACATATCTCATACAAAGGACAACTAAATATTGATGATCTTGGGAAGTTAAATCTGGTGCCATTTATGCATCTACAGTAAAAACTAATAGAAGATGGCTGGTAATAAACACTTCACACTGACGGCTTCATCTCAGACCAACTCATGATTATGACTAAATAATCAAGATTACTGAATAACTGCAAAATAAATAAATAAATACCACCTCCTATAACGGACAGCTTAGAGCTGTAGATTAATACAAGAAGACTCCGTTCTGAGACTGAGGCAATTCATATTTCCGAGAAGACGGGCATAAAATGACATGCTATTAAATATGATTGAAAATGATAAGCATGATTTCAATTTTTCAAATTCTATTGAAAATAAGAAGAGACAGAGCTTTACTATATCAAGTGCACGTCTAAATTCCTTATCTCATTCATTCGCTTTTAAAAAAATCTCCTGAGAGGCATCATTACTTCATTCTCCTGAGAGGCATCATTACTTCATTCTCATGAGAGGCATCATTACTTCCGCTTAAGAGATTCAAAGACCCCAAGAAGGTTGATTTTTTAAAAAAGGCACATGTATTAAGAGGATAGGCTGCAAAAAAGCTTTGGGATGTAGAGACATGAAAATGAAATGTGCAGAAAGATTTTGTGTATTTTCCAACAGGATAGAAAGAACTAGAAGCATACAAAAAATTGCTGAGTGCCAGGACAAGGCAGTAAAATCATTGTACCAGGGACTTGAAAAGAAGGAAGTTATTTTTCCAAACTAAATCACAATCTCTTGGGACTTTTGAGGATCTTGTTGGCACTGAGATCTGAAAAATACAAAAGAAAGTTTGCTCCTGTTGTAACCATGTAAGAAAGATGAAGGCATGATAAAAGGAAGTGGACATTCGAATTAAAGCACTGAGAATACCAGCAGCATCGCTCAGCCACTCAACAAGTTTGAGATGGACTCTTTTGTAGCTTTCCTGCTAACATCTGAGAAGTGAGCTTTTGCTTTTAACGTTCTCGAGAAGCTCAGCCGTGTTTGTTGAAACATGGGGCAATGCAGCTGGTCCAAATGGTTCGAGAACAAGGATGAGAAAAACTCATAAAAAATCAATATTTATACAAAACAACTCAATGCGAAGACACACAACATGCTTTCTAAACAGGAACCACATCACCTAAGCGGCCGGAACTTTATGATGTATTTAAGGGAGTTTAATCCGTAGCTTGTAACTGGTACATTTTTAAAATCCTGTTGCCTCAGTACAGCATTTGTCCAGAAGAACCAAACAATGAATAAATCTACTTCTATCATGGAATAATTGTTTGAATATGATCATTTGTGGACACTAAAGTAACTTTAACTGTAGTGGGTCTCAATTGCAGAACCATCAATTCAGGCTCAATGTTCTTCTGTAATAGAAAAAAAAAGTCCTTTAACATAACATCATGAGGTTGGGGAGACAGCCCAGTTAGTAAAGTTCTTGCCACATGAGCATAAGACCTGAGTTCAAATCCAGCACCTGCATAAAAATGTCAGGCTTGGTAGTACACTTGTCATCCCAGCTCCGTGGAGAAGGGTGGAGACAGGTGTGTGTGGGGTGCTTGTGGCCCAATCTAGTCTAATCAGTGAGCTTCAGGTCAGATGAGGAATCTTATTGTCTCAAACCGTAAGGTGGATAGCAATTGAGAAAGACAGTTAATGTTGACCTCTGGCCTCTACATGTATGTGCTTATGTACACGTGCACACACACACACACACACACACACACACACACTTAAGGGGCAAAAGGGAGACTCACATATACAAAAGAAAACTATTTTTTTTTTATTTTAAAAGCAACATCACAAATACCTAATCCATTAGTGGTCCAAGACATGATGATGGTAGTGTTCTAATAAAAAACATTAAGAAATAAGAAAATCGTAATAACCAGAATGAAAAATTCTTCAGAGGACTAAAAGTCAGATTTCAGGTACAGCAAAGAATCAAGGAATATGGAGATAACTGAGACTGTCTGGTCTTCGGGCTGGAACCACAGGATGCAAGGCAGAAGTTCTCTGAGAACTATGGAGCAGGTATTACCAGGCATACTAAGCACTTCTTGACTGCACCTCCAGAGGAATGCAAGACGCGAAGGGAACAAAATAAATGCTTCACCAACTATTACCTAGCTGCTTGCAAACAGCATACGAAAATATTTATCTACACTTACAAATATTGAAGATATCTAGATCCAACTGTGTTGAAAAGCAAAGGCGGAGAAGACTTTGGGAAAGAGAGGTGGGGAGGAGGACTCACCATGCACAAGAGATCCTCAAAGGATCCACAGCCTTTCTTATCAGAATGTGGTGTTATGACACAGTCTAGAAGTGGGGAACAAAAAAGACTAGTTTCAAGAGTTCTATACCTAGTAAAACTAACCTTCAGAGATGAAGAAAATGTACATTTCTAAATTTTAAGAGAGTTTCTAGAGGCTGAGAGATGGTTCAGTAGTTAAGAGCAATTTGGGCTCTTCCAGAGAGTTTTAATTCCCAGTACCCATATCATATCTCAGAACCATTTGAAACTTAAGGTCCAGAGTACCTGGCACCCTCTTCTGTCCTTTGTGAGCACCATGCATGCATATGGTGCACAGACACACATGCAGGCAAATGCCTATAACAAATTAGCTTTAAAGATTTTTTTAGTTACTGCAATAAATATATTCTGGGCAGATAAAAATTCTCTAACAGGGACTTGCAAGATGTAACAGCATTTCCCAAACCTAATCACCTAAGTTTGATTTCCAGGACTTACCTGGTAGAAGGATAAATCCAGCTCCTGCAAATTGTCTTCAGGCCTATACATGTACAACATGTGCATACAAGCAAGTGTGTGTACACATGCATACAACACACACCAATAAATATAATTTTAAAATTATCTTCATTTCCTCATTTAATACTTGAAATATGATTACACATAAAAATCTACCTCTCCCACATGCCCTGTTTACAAGTCCCATTTCTAATTATTAATGTGTATATGAAACAACTTTGTTAATATAAAACATGCACATAAAACAACTTTCTGAAACAAAACTGCTAATGGATTAGCCATGCTTGTGACCATGGACATGAACTTCACACAGTTGGTCACCAATGAATCACAACATGAGTAATGTAGATGCAATCTGATTCTGCATGTCAAGATTAGCACACACTGGAAGCTCACGTGCTGACTGCTCCACTGTGGTGACACCCACTTCTATGAAAGCATGGAGTATGTGCAGACACTGAGAGGCCTTTCAGAGAATGTAAACACCATGCAGGTGGATCTGTGGAACCAGACCTGGAGAAGGTTTTCAATGACAACTCTGTTAACCATGTACCTTTTCAGTGAGCAATCAGTGAGCCGGCCTGAGCTGGCAGTGAGCATGCAGTGTGCTGGCAGTGAGCTGGCAGTAAGCAATCAGTGAACAGGCAGTAAACATGCAGTGAGCTGGCAGTGGGCAGGCAGTGAGCAGGCAGTGAACATGCAGTGAGCTGGCAGTGAGCAGGCAGTGATCATTCAGTGAGCTGGCAGTACGCATGTGGTGAGCTGGCAGTGAGCATGCAGTGAGGGTCTAGTCAATGAAGGCAAGAGAAGGAGACTCCAAGCACAGTTGTCTCTGTGTCTAATATCTAAAAACCAGTTCCTAGCAAGACATAGACAGACTTCTCTGAAAGAGGCTAAGAAACATATGGAGAGAATAAAAACCCCCATGAGTCTTCAAATAACAAAGGAAGCCCCTCATCTCCTCAGCGAGCACGTACCATCAGAAGTGATTAACGGCGATATAAGCCCCCTGAAGAGTTAAATACATGAGGGTAAAGGAAAGTATAAATACGGTCTCCTGCCTAACGCACTGTGTTCTCTGACTTAAAAACAGAGCTATGTAAAACAGTCCTCATCATGTGAGGCTCATGAGTACTGAATGAATTAAGATGTAAAATATATGACAACAACACAATAGGAGGAAGAAAATGGAGCTGTCTGAAGAAAAGTTTTCTGCTAATATTTAAATAGAGCTGGAAATAATGTAATAGAGATTGTTATAAACTAATTGGATAACTACAAATCCAAAAAAAACTATTAAGCATCTTACTCAAGAAAGAATATAACCTAGAAAGGACAAGAAAATTGAAATAGTGCATTAAATATTTATGTAACACAAAGGATCACAGCAGTGGAGAGTATAATATAGATTAAAACAGACTTAAGTGACGCAGGCCACAAAGCCAAAGAAGCAGATGTCAATCATGCTGCACGTTAATCACATAACTGTGAATGGATTAAACAAAAGACAGAAACTGTAAAACTGATGCATAAATATGCAACCCAGCTAGATGCTTTGTGTAAAAGGCACAATTTAGATTTAAAGACAGAAGTTGTTTAGAAAGAAAAATGTTCAAAATTACACACATGGAAGCTAGGAAGATACCTTGGATGGAAAATGCCTGCCATGCAAGCGTAAGGACGTGAGTTCAGATCTCCATGCCTGTGTAAAAAGTCAGGTGTGGTAGGGGGCTTGACAGTGCCAGGGAGGAAGAGGCAGCAGTATCTCAGAGGTCACTGGCCAGACAGTTGAGCCACTCAACAAGCGCTAGGTTTAATGAGATACTTCCTCTCAAAAGCAGATGGAGAGAGAAGAGAGAAAAATGCGTGACACTGACCTCTGTCATCCACACAAAAGTGCAGGCATTATATATATGTACACATTGTATACACAAGCATGACATACACGCATGCAAAATTACACAGAGTCAATAACCATAAGTCAATTGCATGGATGCACTAACCCCTGAAAGCATTCGTAATAAATAAAGGATATGAGTATTGCTTTATTAAGATATGCCAATCAATTCACCAAAAAGACAAGACAAATCAAATTATAAACATATATGTAACAGTAACTAAATAACCAAAAAGCTCTTAAATTCATGACTGATCAACAAAAGCAATAAGCTATTTCAATGGGAGACATTACCAATTCTTCAAATGACAGCCAGATGAGTGGGCTATCTGGCCAGAAAAGTGGATGAAGTCGGGCTCTTGCCACTCAACATAGGTAAAATTTACTCGAAACAGAACAAAAAAATTAAATTTAAGAACAAAAGCTATAAAATAGGATAAATGAAAGCGCATATATCTGATAATCTTGAATTGGATAATGGCCTCTTAAAGAAGACACTAAAAGCACAAGAACTGAAAGGAAAACATAGATAATTGAACAGAAAATGTAAAAGCTCTTAAGAGCCTATAATCAAGATGGTAAAAATAGAATAAGAAATTTCGGAGAAAATGTTGGGAAATCCTGTCTCCAAAGAGGACTTCTGTGTGTGATTCACCAAGGAACTGTTTGTGCATATGTGTGTAGATACATACATACATACATATGTACATACATATCATATAAATATACATATACATAGATGGTATGTTTTTATTGCTATACAGATATGATTTAAAGGTGTTTGTTCCAACATATATTTCAAATTTTTCACAGCTCAATTACAAGAAACTGATTCTAATTAGATGATGCTTTCAGTAAGAAATATCAATGAGACAAGCAAGAAAACGTGTAGAACATAACTAGTCATTCCAAAATGGAAACAGTGAGCGCAGTGACCTTTTGTCTCACGCCTACTCTGATGAGTTTTAGAAACAGGAGCTGCATTAACCAGAAGGATGGGGTTTAGAGGATACAGAAGTCTCCCACACCACGACCGGGAGAGTGGAGGCTTTTCGCTCTTTTGGTGATCAATTTGGCAGTTACTCCTGGAAAACTGCCATATTACCTAGCAATTCCACTCCTAGATACAGAAAACAAAGAAGCAAAGTTTTTTGTATGCAAATAAGCTCGAGGACAGATGTCCACAGGGAAAATTTTCACAGAAGCAAATACATAGAAATAGCCCATCAAGTGGCAAACCTATAAAATGGCTAGCCATACAATGAAACACTACCCAACTGTAAACAATAACTTTTATAACATGGCGAGCATGTAAAACCCTGTGGCTGTGGGAAATAATGTGGATGGAAAGGCTTTGTATCGCATGAGTTCATTTATGTAAATGCTTAAGATAGAAAAATGACACGTGTCACTAACAACCACACAGCCTTGCCGAGAGAGCGCAGACTGAAGCTGGGCAAGACCAGCATATACAGCCATTGCCAGTGAGTACCAGGTTTGTTCTTAAGACAAAGCCTGCACACGGAAATCAAGACAGTGGTGAAGAGAGAAAGCACTGTAGTACAGCTATAAATCATCAGCTGTACTCACACAGATGTGCAATTAATATTTGTGAACTAAAATTGCACTTAAAAATTTGAAGCCAGGCGGCGGTGGTGCACGCCTTTAATTCCAGCACTTGGGAGGCAGAGGCAGGCGGATCCCTGTGAGTGCGAGGTGAGCTTGTTCTGCAAGAGCTAGTTCCAGGACAGGCTCCGAAGCTACAGAGAAACTCTGACTCAAAAAAACAAAAAAGAAAAAAGAAAAATAAAAAAGCAAGATTTTAAAATGTAGCAAAGATTCTGGAAGTGGCTTGATTTTATAAAATGTGAATTGTATTGGAATTAAAACCACTTTCATTTGGCTTTCTCATGCTGACTGAGACTTCACCAGAATTTACAAAACATAGAGATAAAAGAACGACCTGCTGAGTAACAGAGTAATAAATAAATGGCTGCAAATTAAAAAAAAAAAAAGTCTAAGCTTAAAACTTAATGTTAATTGGGGGAAGAAAGTCAAGAAACCTGTAAAACTGGACGTGATATATGGACATGAAGGTATGTAGAGGTGTTGAAATCATGGAAATACACACTAACATTTAAACATCCTACTCCCTGTGAATAGTAGTTCAAAACAATGAAGGACACATTTACAACAAGACTTACTGCATATTCATGTACACACATACACACACACACACACACACACACACAACCTCTGGAGTTACAAACAATGGCCATTTTTCTTAATTAAGACAGAATGACCCTTCCAGGGACTATGAGCCCAGAGTAAAAGCTTCCTTATTGGTTGCTATGCAATGCAGGGGTACAGTGAGGGTTACCAAGGAGAGCGGTGTTTGTGCTGACCCCCTTTGGGACACATTTCAGCAGGAAGCCATATTGTCCCTACTGTGGTAACCTGGGAGAGAAGGAAGCATCTCTTATTTTTCCTTCATAACTTGGCTCTACCTGACCTTCAGGCCCAAACTTCACCCACTGGGACACACAGAGAAGTCTCTTCTCCACACGTGGCAGCAGCCCTTCTGAAATTTGACCTGCACCCTTTGAAGACACCAAAGGCCTCCTCAGCCGTGCAGTCAATACTGTATTCCCAACCAGAGTCAGTCATGGAATTTTATTTACTTCTGTGTAACCTTGTCTTGTTCAGCTCAACTCTGATGTTTCTTATGTGTGCATCTGGGATTCTAACTCTGTTGATGTTTCTCCTTTGCGGTGCCACATCTTCAGGGGTCTGGAAACCATGAAACCTACTAAACCAATGCTGCTTGAAGCAGACATCAGGGGCATTGCTGGCTGGAATACAGAACTGGTGTGCAGAGTCCAAGGAGGCTCTCTGGTCAACCCAGGACTTAGAAACACCCCTTGTGGATATATAGATTAAAGCAAGGATGCTTACAATGTCTCTATCCAGACACAGAAGCACACATCCTGCAAATGACACTAGCTCCAGACCGCAATACTGAGTGCTGTTCTACAGTGACTTTAATGTTGTGAGGGTCCTGGATGGAAATAGAAAACACTATCCTGAGTGAGGTAAGCCAGACCCAAAAAGAGGAACATGGGATGTACTCACTCATATTTGGTTTCTAGCCATAAT